>NW_017100137.1:1439529-1479890 GCF_001263275.1 Habropoda laboriosa | reverse complement strand
GTACCTATCATATTATACTAAGCAACTATACAATAGCTTTTTAAAAAATGAACAATAGTGCAGAAGTATTCAATAGTCACATTTTTGTAAAATTTCCATACCTGTGCAAGACACACACCTAAAATTTTAGGTGGAAGGTTTTGTCATTGAATAGTAATGATGTACAAGCATGAAATAAAACTCATGGTAATATCAGAAAAATATTATCATCTTGAATAGTCATCTATCAAAGGTACATCATCTTAATGTGAGCAGCTTCATGTATGGGAAATATATTAAAGGTAAGAGTTGATACTAACAAATCTTTGAACATGATGCACATTTTTTTTTTCTAAACAAGTAGGGTGCAATTATATGTGTGTTTTTTTTTTTGGTTATTGCCAGTTTTGTGTTTTATAGTACAAGTTTTAACTGCTTACAAATTTTAAATTTCAATTATATTTTCAGAAGCTCCCAAAGATCTGATAAGAAAATTATTAGTTGTTGATCCTAAGAAGAGAATTACTATCAAAGAAGCATTGGAACATTCGTTTTTCCATACAGTGGTAAGTCTTTTAGTATGACATATTTGTAATATGACATTTGAAAATTTAAATAAAGAAAATAGAATATAATTGAAACATTTATCATTCCATACAAGTAAAATAAATGTATTATATTCATGATTTTATGTTTTTATTTGTTTGCTTTATGTGTTCTACTTTCATGTAATTTATTATATTTTTATATATACTTATATATATATATATATACACACACACACACACACATATGACTAATCTGGAAGTGGCTTCCTTATGATAAAAGAAGATCATATTACCATGATAAATCGAGAATTGTTGGAATTACAGCTATGGGATCAAGATATCGCTCCTCTAAAACGTTCACTATCATCTAATTCGCGACGTCTGAGTAGGATATCTCAGTTAGCTTTGGTAAATTATTTTTGTTTTTATTTTGTTTGTCATTAAATGTGAGTTTTATTAATTTCAATTTTTATGTAACGCGTATAACAATTAACGTTTTGATTTTTATTAATATTTTAACTTAATCAAAGGTGAAAATAGTTGTCCATGTTTATTTTGTTTTATATTTTTGTTTTGCAATATTATGAAACTACTTCATTAAAACCTTAGCATATATTATGTACTTGTAAAGTGAAGTATATGAATTAATCTATATCGGTTATAATTATGCATAACTGATTGACGATATTATTGAAAAAAGTTTAACATGCATATACAGATATGTTTTAAACGTAACTTAATAATAATAAAAGAATGACTTACTATATTTGCATGTTATGTTGAAGAATTACTATAAAGGTACAATGTTTGAAGCTTTATGTACATATATTAGCTGCCTTTTCATTCCTTGTTCTTTTTGTGTAAGCGTTGTACAAATCATTATGAAGCACATTCTCCTTCAATCACTCTGGAAAGATAAAAATGGTGTTAATTTCTTAAAACTGTTTACTGTGCTATTTTGTGTGCCACTTCATTTCTAATATTATCTTTCTACTTAATGTAATATATACGTCTTTAACATGTATTTGTTACTATGTCCAATAACATTTTTATTACAGGCACCTATGTAATAAAAGTATAAAATTTTACGTTGGTTTAAAATACTTTCCGATCTTTTTTATCAAATCTTATATTTTGTACAGGAATTAAAGGCAAAATCATTTAATGCAAGAAAAAGATTCCAGTTAGCAATCATTTGTGTTCGCGCAGTTGTTCGTATCAAACGACTTCACAATACACCTGAACCTCTTTCAACTCAAGTGGCATGTACTGATCCTTACAGGATTAAAATTTTACGAAAGGTATTAAAAAATATTGTTAAGTGGTAAATTATTTTTTTTTTCAATCGTATTTCTAACATTTCGTCGATTTAATCGATGAAATAATATTTACATAATTTTCCTTGTAGGTTATTGATGGTTGTGCATTCAGAGTTTATGGTCATTGGGTAAAGAAAGGAGAAGGACAAAATCGTGCTGCCCTTTTCGAAAACACACCAAAGACAGAACTTAAACATCTTTATGTTAGTAACTTGAGCAGATAACCAATGCTTTAATCCAGCATTACCTAGTTAAAATTGTTAATTCTTATGTTAGTCGACATTTACAGTATCTAAGTAAAATATTCAGTAAGAGAAAAAAAGAAAAAATAAATAACTTACATAAAAGGGTGAAACACATATGATACTTTTTTTTGGTTTTGATTGTAATAGGAATAATTACTTAAACAATGCTTATGGTGACTATAAAGTATTCATAGAATTGTACTACTGAATCTGCAGTATCATAAGGTAAATCACGTAATGTATTTACTAATTAGTTTAAACGTTGTAAAAGAAATAATTGGGTTGTTTACTTTTCAAATTTCTCATATAGGAAATAAATTTAAATGTTATCAATTCTAAAGACCTTCTCTTATATGGTCTAATTTTAGAATACCGTGATGCTTAATAAATATAACTTTTATGCAACATTTCGTAAAGAAAAAAATGTTAAGAATTACGAACGGTGTGCTCTAGAGATATATTATAAATTATTAGTATCACACCCTTAGAGTGTATTTTGTATCTAGATGAAGTATTATGTTGAAAACAGCTTGTGAAACTATTTTTTGAATGTTCTGTTTTAAATTTGTAATCATTTTCTTTACAGTATTTTTCGTTCTTTTCGTAGCAAGATATAACATCGAAAGAACTTTTCAAATATTAAATAGGTTTGAAGAAAAATTTTTGCATGTGCTAAAAAAAAGAAAACAAGACTTTAAATAATTATGTGTTGAATATAAAGGTGCTCCCACGTACAAACATAGCAATACAGTATATGACCTAAATATAGAAAGTTGTTTTGTTCCATGACTATATCTTTTATGTTTGTACGTTTTTGTTAAATATATTCAATAATTGTGTAAATGTAACTCATATAATTTATTACAAATCAGCAACACATACAAAACTAAGTTTGTACTAACACCTCGACTGCAATATATTCTTGATATTATATTCCATTTTGGGTTATAAGAAAGTGTCCAATACCATTGCTAGTAATTTAAGCAGTAATTTGTAAAAGTCATGTTTCAAAACCTAATACAAAGTAACAATTCGTCAAAAAATTTATCAAGAAAATATTCGCAGCAAAAGGTTTAGAAAAATTGTTCATATTTGTAACTAGAAAATGTATTCCATAGTAATATTATTTACTAAGATCTGTACGTAGATAGTAGTATATAATATTTTGTGCAAATTCTAGTCATATTTTGTACTGCTGGATTTGTTTTAGATTATAAATTATAGAAAGAAATATGTACGAAGTTAATTTTTCTTGAAAAAGATATAACTACATACTTTCTAAGAATTTAAAACGATTAGAACAAGTTGCGTTTTATATATTATTTGGAAGGTCACCAGCAAAAAACTAAGTACATGTAAATTTTCAAAATCATATTACTATATTTACGTATAGTACATATATTTTGTACAAAACGTATATGAAGTAAAATATTTTTGCTAATATCTGACAAATTATATTTATACTCCTTTCTGTTAGGCAATAATTCTCACTACTTGCAATATAAATAAATTTTTTGTCAATTACATAGTGATTATATTTTGTATATTGTTAGTAAACTTTATGTGGTATTAAATGAATGTAAAGTGTACATTGCATAAATGTATTTCTGTAATTTTTACAAACGTGTTATTTATGGTATTTATACACATAGTGATAATACAGTTTCCAAAAAAACAAGTTCTAATTTCTGGTTTCAACTATTAATAACCTACACATTATTTAAGTTATGCATTTAAGTTGTATTTTAAATCTTCCATATTTTCCGCATATTCATATACTAAACATTTATGTAATTTAATGCATCAGAAATATTTCTTATTTTAATAGAGATATATAATTTAAAAATTATTATTTTACGGATTAAGTAATATTAAAAATAAGTAAATGATATTTCGTAAATTAGAAAAAGCAAGGAACTATAATTTGTTAGCGTTAAAAATTGATGGATTGCGAATATTTTCTACTTAATAGCACATAACATGTTTCTATATACATATATACTTACTTTTGAATTTATGAAATAACCTTAGCATTAAATCTATTTCTTTAAAAGCACGCAAATTTTTCTTGGCTTGAAAGGTACTTGGCAGAGTCGTCGGATAATCTTTCCATTCTATCATTAAAACCTGAAAGATTAACGAGAGGAATCTTTTATGAAATCTGAAGCAAATTAAAACGAAATCAAGAGTATTAGCTTTCGAAAAAGTGACGGGACGTAGTTTTGGCGCGCGCGCAAAAGTAAACAATGAACCGTACGCTTGTATATCGTAGAAGTGGCAACAGCGTAGAGCTCCGATCCATGTGACAGAGAAGGAACGTGACAAAAGGTGGCAGAGGGTGACGCCGCCGAGATCGGAGTGAGTGTTTGCCCGGGCGAGCCGGGTGTCGGGTGTGCTGTGTACGATTGTCGCGATATTCGTCCGTTCTGGCGTCCACCGGAAGGTAAGCCTGCTCGTAAACGATATCGGCTGGCTCCGAAATCACGATTCGTTACGTTTTTCGCAATGGTACCCAGGGAAACTTGAGAAAATCGCGAAAAAAGTGCACCGACTAACGAGCAATATACAGCAGCTCGACACTTCTCTTACACGCCCAGCGGAGTGCTGCGTCACATGGGCTGCGTTTATTGGTCGATACAGCCAGGTGACGTCATGAGCCCCGCTTTGATTGGTCTATACCTCGGACCCCAGACACGTGAATCGTGGCCAAGCAAGCATGGCTGTTGATGCGCAGTGGTTAGCACTTGTAAAATGTTTCTGCCACGCGCTAGATCGATCAGGTTATAACCGTCGTGTACTGTGAAACGTCGTGAGATCGTCCGCTGTTCGAAAAATTAACGTGTGCCTCGTGATATTCCGCCAGTGTCGCATGTTTGACAGCGAAAATACCGCAGAAATTCTCGCAAGAAATTGATTTCTACCGTGAAAGTGGGTTCCAGCGTGTTTCCATTGTGACCGGGATACAGTCGTGGCGTACCTGTAAGTTCCTGATTATTTTCCATGCGTTTCTGGCGTTACCACGCCCGTTTAAATGTCTCCACTGAACATTATCTCGTCAGGACTATCGCCTATTTAATTAACATGTGTATAGGTGGTTGCGTGGCGTGTTTTCCGTGCCATAATAGACCCAGCCAATCGCACGGTACTTCAACTCATGACGTCACGTCATCGCAGGCTCCTATTGGCCAACGGTGCGTGCGTCGCCCGTCTAACGTGTATGTCGCTTTGTCAGTTTAAGGAGTTCGTTCGGTGTACGGAACGCTTCTTAACTTTTCGTACTCTTCCAAGACAGCTTCTCTTTTCCCAACCCGGCGCTGTGCATCGTTCTTCTTTCCTATTTTTGCATCGTTGCGTCCACGACGGAATGCAATTGTGCCCGCTCGTGGTCGTGGTACGCTTTCGCGATTACGTTGCCCGGGATATATCTACTTTTCAAATCAGCGGCAGAACCTCGTTTCTCTGCTTCGCCTTTCCCGCCTCTGTCTCTGGAATCTTTTTTCTTCGCTAACTGATTTCTCGGACTGCGCAGCCGATACCCCTGTATACACTGTACATGCTCGTACTCGCAAATACGCTCTTGCGCGTACGAACGCCACGTAACGACTCTCGTTTCTGCTTTCAATGCTTCATCACGAGAACAGTCAAATTAATCGGACTCGTCTAAATGCGACGATGCCTCGTAGGACGAGTATGTATATTGTTTTCATATTTTGATACAATTTTCGTGTTAATTCAGGTTTAGAAATTACAAAAATTTTAATAGTTGTGAATTGTTTTTCATTTAGCAATGATTTATTGTACTTTCTTTAAAATTTCAATCTTATCACCTTTAAATCGTTATGCATTTTTAAATGCCCCGGTGTTTATTTATCTCTTTAAAAGCAAAGTATTTTTAGTAATCAAGTTATCACTGACGCATGTAAACATGTTGATTCATTTTTTTTCACATTGAATAATGTTTAATTTTATAATAATTGTTTCATATAATATTTGAAATATATCGATTAATATTTTCCTTTTTGAAATTTGTTATTTCACTAATTTTCAAATGTTTGGGAAAGAAAAATTGCTGCAGCGACATATGTGCAGCTCACTTCTGAAATGCAGATATTTGGACATATTTCACAAATCGTGTTTACCGTATCTACGCCTTATTTTCTTTTTTGACTGTTAGATTGTTTCCAGCGATCGGAACTCAAGATGCGTGCTAATGTTCTGCGCTTCAGGAAAGCGCACGTTGCGCTTGCGCATCGCCTCCGTGTGGTATTACGAAGACGGGTACGTGGGAGGGGATAAAGCTTCCCGCGCGACTGCGTTACGTCACGCGTACGTCACGTGACGTATACTCAGACACCGGTCGTGTCCGTACCGTCTGCAGCTCCATTCGAACAAGCTAATAATATTATCGAACAACAAAGTTTAAAACATTAAAAAAACAACGCGAAAAGATCATGTAGTTGTATACATTGTTAAACAATCCGTGGTTGTGCGTCTGTGAGACAAACGAGGTGTGACATGTGCGATTTTTCCACGGTAACGCAATTTATACTTGTGACGTCGTTTGAGTGTTGTCCACATCCAGTTAATCGGTTTCTCTGTTTTTTCATTTCGATGTGTGGAATCGATACTGCGATTGCTCGATAAAGTACAAGCGACAAAATCGACACGATTATCTATATTATTACGACCTTACTTCTTGCGTTTGCCAAAGTCGACGAATTAAGAACCGGCGGATTACTACGTACCCCCACCCTTTCCCTCTACGTTGACACTGTGGTCTGGTGCATTTTCAGTATAACAGTCGCTTTTTTTTTCCTTTCGTTGCGCAGATTGCCACCCGCGGCTGGCAGCAGCAGAAAAAGAGGAGGGTTGAGACACGAGAACGGGCTCTCGACTTCTTCGTCCTCGGCAGCCGGCGACGGGAATCGACGGTCCGATCGCAGAGTCTCAATCTCCCGAAGGATCTTAAAGAGAAACAGAGCGGCCCGTCGTGGAACGAATCGGCAACGTCAGGATGAGCCTCGAAACGTTGCTGGAAGCAGCGCGGTTTGTCGAGCAGCAGGAGAAAAAGAGGGAGCGCCTCGCGAGCAGCTCTTCCTCCTCCTCCGATCATCCGCTCGCCGTCGCTCCCCACTCCAACCATCACAACTCCAACGAGCCACGTGGTGAGTACCACGCGCCACTTTTCGGCGACTGTTCACGATACGTATATGAATATGTAGAATGGCTTAACGCGCTGAAACGCATTCTCAAAATCTTCCATCGACTTTGATGCTTGTCCAATTCTGTGGCAAGTGACGTTAAGGTTCGCGTTTCTCTGAACACCTAAATACGCGAAATGATCAAATTTACGGAAAATTGCAAACAATTTACAGTTCGGTTACCATTAAAGTCACCGAAGTAGTCCAAACAACTGGTTCATATTTCTGGACGGTACTGATTCAATTCGTAACAATTTTGTGTTCTGAATACGAATAAATTCCTTTTCTTTTCTGGTATTACGTATATTCCGTTTAATTTACTGTATCGATAGAAATGGGTTTGTGGTAATTGTCGCTAGTTTTAAGGGTAACTTTTCCTTATAGCGCGTTTCGTTGAAAGGTTGAAAGAGATTCGATAATTTTTATTGTTGGTCTGTGTTGATTATAATATCTCGAACTTCGATGAGAAAGTTGTTTATTCTTCATACGAGTGCGGTATCCAGTAACAACAGTGGTCCGAGTAACCTTATCGTCATGGCGAATAATCGCGTGATAGTTCACAGCAAAAATGTTTCCCTTTGTGGTCCAAAAATAGTGGTGAAATTGGTAACGATACGACAATATTCCTTCTGAAAGAATCGAATAAGCAATTTCTACCTAAAGATCCTTCAAATTTACAAAATCGAACAATCCTTTTCGCATTTATAGGGTAGTAGTCGGTGTTGAAACAACAGCCGAAAATTTCTATCGAAGTAGAAGAAAGTAATGGTGAAACGATTCAGCGCGAAATGAGAAACACTGCAATGTACATGCGAATAGCACGCGATGACCCACGCGTTCACCGCCTCCAAATTAGGTATGATTTCCCTCGCAACAGTGATTCTCAGATACGTTGACGGCCTTTCGCGCGCAGTGGAAAGTTCCATGAAAAAAAAAAGTTCTAGTTGAAAATCCACGCACGAATCTCTCCTCGCGTTCTATCCAATCTATCGATCTATCTATATGAAAGGTCGTTGTTTAGATTTGTTTCCCTCTTAACGAGCACGACGACGCTTCTGAGGGTGTAACGAAGACGCGTTAAAAGTACACTCGCTCGATAATAATCGCAATGGTGACCGGTCGATCGCTCTCGAGGGAGACGATCCTCGTGTCCTTTTGATTCCCGCGTTTTCCCAGGTCAATGACTCAATCGGCCGATCCTGTAAAGCGAGTCTTAGCGCACGCGAAAGAGTTCTTTCTCGTGGCGGAGCACGAAGCGAGTGCACGCCACTGTACCATCGGTCTCTTTCTCTAAGATTGCATTGAGACTCGGTCGAGTCGAACGATTCGCGCGATAAACCTTCTCGAAAGAGTCGTTGATCGAGAGTTATACGATCAACCGGTAGTTCCGGCCGACCAGAGCATACACGATCCTGTGTGACAAAAAGATGCTCCATCTCGACTCTCTCTCTCTCTCTCTTGACTCGTCTCCGTTCTTCGCTCTTCTGCCGCGCGTATTACGAATTTTATCGCCGTAGGTTCGTTTTCGCGTGTAGTCGAAATCTCGAGGCGTCGGTCTCGCCGTGTCGAATTTTCGTTCGATGATCAAATTATCGGCCGCGTCGATTAAACGTTATCTCGTGGGAACATTAAAGTCGAAGGTTTTTTTTTTCCTTCTGTGTGTAATATCGACGCGTGAAAGTGTATCGCGATTGACAGGCGGCAACGCGAAGCCGTTTACAAGTTTCAAGGAGATAGAAGGTTGAAAAGTCAAGAGAAGGTAAAAGAGGAGAGAAAAGGAGCGACAGAGACGGATAGGGAAGGGTGGGGAAGAGATGGGAAGGCGAGCGATTTAGTTGACCGTATGCATCGTATTCCCCTCTGGTCGTCGATCCAACGTGAACACCAGCCGTCAGAAGCGCGCGCGCCCGTGTGTGTGCGCGCGCGAGCGAGAGAGAATGAGAGAGGGGAGGGGGGTAGGCACGTATAAAGGCAAAGAGGTACACCAAAGGGTGGCGGAAGTTAGACTTAGGTGGGAGCGCGCACGTTGAGAGAAGGAGTGTACACGTTAGCGGGGAGCTGCGGGAGGGAGGGGGGAAGGCATACTGTTGAGGCATCAGGGGTGGTAAACCGGGGGGAGTGAGGTGGGAGGTGGTGGAGAAGATGGTGGATTAGAGAGGGTGGGGGGATATCGCTTTTGGAAGGGTAACGATGGTGACCGTGGTGCTACACGGTGACGATGGTAGGAACGAACCTGGATACACTAAAGGTAGAGAGTGGGGAGTCAGAGGACCCCCGGTCACTGACTCTAGAAACTACGACAGCTTTTGTGCTTCATTCACGAGCACGCCACCTACTCACCGCGCGCACGGCCGTTTATGTTTGCCAGCGAGCGAGTGCGACGCCGCCTCCCCTCTTTCTCTCTCTCTCTTTTATCTTTGCATCTCTTTGCGACCACCGTTCCCCTTTTCTTGTTCTCTTTTTCACTCGACGAAGAGGACCTCCCTTTGTCCTTTGTCTATGCTTATGTCTGTCCTCTTCCAGTTTGCACTGCCTGTCGTTTCGCGTATCGGTGTCACCTTTCCTCCGTCTCTCTCTCTCCCTCTCTCTCTCTCTCTCTCTTTCTCCTCGTAACGCCTCTCAGTCCGCCGTGCGGCTTTTTCCATCATTATCGCGCACACATCTGATTTATCGCGCGGTTCGTTATGATCAACAACAATTCCCGAGCATGTACTGGTGCGCATGCCGCTGCACACGGTACATAGGAGCACGCAGTGGACACTGGCCATCGTTGAACGAGCGGAGTGGTGGGGGGTGCAGGGGTTAGCTGAGGGGTGGGGGTTCGGCGTAGGTAACCACGCGAGGTGCATTGTACTTCCGCGGAAGGAAGGAAGGCAGGCAAAAAAATACGTACGATACAGGTCAGATCGATCTTCCCGTTTCGTGGGTTCGTGCGCGTGTCAGGTGAACTGGCAAACGCAATTTGAATTTCTATGCCACTTTAAATGGTATATTTTGAATGGAGTATAAATATATATATGGAGTAGGTGAATGAGTTTAATTTGCACACCTATCGCTCGATTTGTACTTTACACGGTTTCTGTTCAACACGTTGGGTGGGAAAATGCGACCAAACTTCGTTCTAATATGTTTCTGTGTCGCTTTAACACAATTTTATTATCGAAAGAAAAGAGGGAAAGTGTTATTCCTTTATTAACACGCGGACGGTGATTCGCCGTGTTAATTTAGTCCCCGGTAAAAGTTCCGATATATCAGCTGTTGGATAAGGTTTTAATACTCAGTTTTGACTGTTTTATTTCTCCGAAATATTCGAAGTTATCCATCCTGCGGCAGAGTAGTCGTGTCATTGTTTATATTACTGCGATAAGATCCGATTTCTCGACAGTCGCAACAGGCGGGTCAAAATGACCCAGCATTCACCGGGCGAGGGTTAAGAAGCGCACAAGATATAGACCTGTTATTGTTAATTCCACAGACATTGCGTATCATTTTTTTCATTCATCCAGTATAGCTTGATTATTTATAAAAATACATTTTTCCAATATATATATTTGTTTTTTATTCCTTTTAGTTTTGTCGTATAAATCAAGGTTTTCGAGTGTACATCTTTGAGAAATTCGTTTTTTTTTTCAATTTTATATACTTCGTAATGACGATTGGAACGTTTTGAAAGCTGCTTTATACGCTCACGTTTTCGCGCCGTTATTAGAGAACGGCGAGAGTGAGACACTCGGTGCAATAGCGACGCGTTCTTGCGTCGAACTATTTTCCCCGTGGGTCGTGATGAAACCTTAAAGGAAGGTGAATATACACACGTATCGGGAGATCGATCTCTCGTTTTCACGGTCACGCCTCTGTGCGCACCGTTCAAATGCGACAGGAGACGGGAAAATGTGCGTTCGACGATACTGTACACTTTACTGGATGGTTTTTCAGCTGGCAAACATTACCGATGAAACTTTCGTTATCGGATTACTCCGATGATAAATGTACCGACACCAGAGTGAAATGAAATTTTTAGTAAAAATACACTGAATTATTTTTACAAAGCCGTAATAAAACCTTGGTTGTTCTTTTTTTCGTAATTTATCAAGAGAATAATAATATCGTTCCTTGTTTCATTTTGTTTTTATTAAACAAGCGAAATTGGTTTTACAAACGATTAATTTTATTTGTGTAAAAGTGTAGAAGTGTGTAAAATTTGTAAAAGACAAGCTGGAAAGCTCGGTGGGTCAGCGGTAACTTATGAAGTGGAAAATCGAGTGACGGTCTCGCGCACGAACTCGATCGTAATACGGATGATTTAAACGTTGTAATTCGCTCCCTATCTCCGCGCATCCGGTCGGTTGCCGCGTTGCGCGTGCTCACTGGCACGATGGTGCGTGATATAACAGGCAATACGCGTTAAACGATAATTTAAGACTGTCTATCGTGTACTTAAATGATGTTTTACAATTCAACTTTACAACTTTATAACACGCGTAGCGTACGTGTGTTCAGCATGATGGGCGTGCGAACCGTAAATTCTGTACAGAGTGTCTGTATGTGTTCCGGCGAATTAATTTTCCTCCTAGGTTTACGCGTAATTGATTCGAAGCTGGACGAAACATCCTACGGTTCTTCCGTTCGAAGTAAGCTTCTTCATTCACCAAAATTGACAAAAAAGTTTCCCAAAGTTTTTCAAATTTGTCAGGTGTTGCTAATGTTTCTCTATCGAACACGGTACTTTCACCAAGCTTTGTATAGTGCATTAAAGTTACAGTACTTCTGAATTGTCGATCGGTGTCGCACCGCTCTAGAACTGTAGGTGTGCGATCGACCGCTTACCATTGCAAACCACTCCTACCGCACAGCATCAGTCGGTTCGCCGTGTGCCGATCCGTAAGCTTGTCGCAGGGGCTCTCGTAACCCGTTCGTCGTTACTGTCGGAGACATTCGTCACACTGGCCAGCAGAGATACGTGCAGATTAGCCTGTCTCCCGGTATAGGAGGCCGGAACGCGGAGAAGGGGGCGAAGTAGAGGACGAAAGTACGAAAGGATGGACGATCGCGTGGCAGAAAAGTAGGCGAAGAATTACCGAGAGTAATTTTCTAGAAGGGGCATTGTATACAGAGTCACGTATACGTACTCACCACCGGAACGAACAACACGAGAACGGGATAGAGTAGAGGCGATTCGATCGCGGATCGAATGGATTGGGACGAAAACGAAGTGGGTTAGACTAGAGAAACGGGGTAAATAAGAGCAAAGTAAAACGGAGCAGAACGCGCAACGGTGCACTATAGTGGCGGACGAGCACGCGGGCAAATGAGTCGTCTGAGTGCGCATGCGCCCTGTCCCTGGCAAACCCCCACCACGCGTGTCCGGCCGCGTGGCGTCCTGATCAATTGCGACGTTGCCGCGTCCTCCGCTGACCCGGAGAAGGAGGGAGCGAGAGAGATGAAGCATAAGACCGTGCTCCCCGGCGTTTTCGTTTCTCCCCACCAAAAACGTTCACCTATCATTACACACCGCTCACTCTGCCGACCTAGGGGAATATGTTTGCCCCTATCCCCACCGTCGATAGTACGTGGAGACGCGCCTCTTTCAATTTTTCATACCTTATCGACCTGTAGATTCAACCCGTCTGTATACCGTGAGCGGCGAGAGAGAGATGCACCGCGAAGAAAATCCCAAGAAGGATTAAGAGTAGGGATACACGATCGAGGAGCAACGGAACGGTGACATGTTGCGCTTCGCTGCCCCCGACGCGCTAGTCACCGCTTTCCTTCTCGCCGCACACGCTGTCGCGTTTATCGATGACATTGCGCGCGGGGAAAGGGGCTGCCGGAGGGAGAATGCTCTTCTAGGATAACGTGTGCGTTTCAATTTCTGGAGAATGTCGCACGTGTGAATACGTTTTGAAAATTAGCTTTAACGTTGACTAAATGTTTTTCTGTCACATGGCTGGATCGTACTTCAGGAATAATTCTTAAAGTTCGCCTTTTTTCCTGAAATATACATTCAAGCCTTAATTTACACGATCCTATTAGGCATCGTATAAATCGAACAGTATTTTTCGAAGAATAATAATAAGAGTCGGAAAAATATTCAAATGGTTGATTTGTAGAATCTGTCATTGACAGCTCGTTTCGTATCTTTTTCGTTTATAGAGGAACAGTCTTTTTTTTTTTCGTTTTTTAAGAAATCGTCATTATTGCTAATAACTTTCTCAATACAAATATTTTATGTGAAATTTGATCGTGCAATTCCGTTAGGTCTAATTATTTCTGTCGTATTTTACAGGTGCCAAATTAAAGAGGGAACGTACAGAGCAAGA
Source organism: Habropoda laboriosa (assembly GCF_001263275.1). Classification (NCBI taxonomy): domain Eukaryota; kingdom Metazoa; phylum Arthropoda; class Insecta; order Hymenoptera; family Apidae; genus Habropoda; species Habropoda laboriosa. The sequence continues at coordinate 1,466,278 of NW_017100137.1, read as the reverse complement.
TGACTTATTCTGCGAAGAGAAAATGCTCATCATCGATGGTAAGTGTATAAAATGAATTTTTACCTCTTTTTCTACTAAGAGTAACTAAAATAATGCGTAACTGGTAATAGTAAAAATTGCTACAGCTACTAGTAGCTGTAAAATTTGACATGGTTAAAACAATAATAATAATAATAATAAAATTCCGTACTATTTTAACCACAACAATAAATATCAACTTGCAGAAATTCTATAACACTACAGACGTTGTGTGCCTCGTACAGCAAAAAGCTAAAACATAAAAGAAAAAAGCAACATTATTTCGTTCCAAATAGGGTAACATAAAACGACACTTGTGACACGCGATCGAACTCGTACGCACAAAATACGAACGAGTGTATTCACACTCCAGAGGGCTCTCGTATATTTTCAACTAACAAATTCAGAACGTACAATAAAACCGATTTTTCCTTTTTTTCGCAACTCCAAATCGATACGCGCGTACACACGATGCACGAACAACACGCGTACACCGTTTAAACAGACCAATCGATCGTTCTCCCTATTACGGCGATCATGCATAATTCACCGAGTCCGAGCAATCCGCCTTCAATTCCTAACTTGTCGTCGTCGATCGACGGGGATCCAGTTTCTCTACGTGACAAGGCATCGCGCGCGCCTCGTTCTTTAAACCGACTCTGTGTGCCGCGGTGCCAACGAACACGGAAAAAGCGGGTAACAGTTACTGAGCGGAGATAAAGGAGTCTGACGTCGAACGACTCAATCGAAACCTCCTTCGCTCTTTCTTTCTCCCTTTCTACGCTCTATCCTTTCCATCACGACACAGAACCTAACCTCTTTTTTTTATCGCCTCGAACGTGTATGTTATACGCGAAAAACGATTCTCATTTACTCCGATTACGTTTCGAAAGGCACACGCGATTTCGCGGCACCGAGGAGAGTTTCGTGTTTCAACGCGTCGAACGTGTACTTACGTACGTACGTACGTACGAAAGAAGGAACGAACGGAAGAACGGCGAGGGAGATAGCGAGATAGACAGCGTAGCCTCGGGCGACAAGGATAGAGTGTCGCGGGTGACTGGAGGCAGCTCTCGCGCGAACGGAGATGTCACGGAAAGCGGCGGGCGGAGGGTCGAGAGGAGATTGGTCGGCGTCGCTGCCGCCGTCGCCACTGGCGGCGTGCACGGGCTGCAGAGGTGGGGTAAGGGAGCAGGGGATCGTCATCCTCAGGTTGGAGGCGGTGGCACTTACGTTTAGACTTCAGTCGGCACCCGCGACTCACGCGGTTACGAGTTTCCTTCTTTAGCGAATTGTCCGCGTCGGACGATCGGTATCTCAGTGATCGGTCATCCGTATTTTTCGGTCGGTCGATACACCGCGCGACGCACATCTGATTTATCGATCGAGGATCGATTTTCATAAATTCTCTAGTTCCTTTTTCTCTCACTTTGAACATTGACGCGAATCGTATCCGTATACCATTTGGATTCTTGCGGAGAATTCACTCTTGTACAGTTGTATCGTACGAGAAAGAAGGATTGGCTGGTTAGATATACGCGTAAAAGGTCGCTGGTTGAGGCTGCACGTCGCTGCAGGCACGCCGATATCCAAGACGCTGCTTTATCACTCGTGATTACACAAGTGGGATCCGTGGAATGAAAAGAAACGTAGCCTCGTCACGATCTAGGATAGTGTCTCGCCGTTTCTCCACGCATGTTCGACAATTCTGGGACTGTTTTGCACGCTGTCACGAGGAATAACGACCATTCGGGAAGATAAAGTCGACGTTCAGTGAGAAATAGACCGTTTCGTTGCTCTCGAGGTATCGTCGAGTAACAGTGTTGTTGTGAAGATCAAAAGATGTCCGATCGACGAGTTTCGAAATTCTCGATGACCAATTAAGGATTTATCGATGTCGAAGGTGTATAAGAACCGTCCAGCTCCAAGATACATAGGGTGATTCGTCAGAGTGTTTCGAAAGTTCCGATTTTTTCCGGCACAAACGTCGACCTCGTCGTATTCACTCGTCGTAACCGCCTCCTCCCCTCCCCGTGTGAAACTGTGACGCAGCCCTCCTCTCTCTTTTCCACGCGCTTCGCATTCCCAGTCGTTTCCACTTCTTTTCGACCGGCGGCCGTTCGTTCGACGACGCGTCTCCTGGACACGACAGTTTTATCGGTCGTCGTCGATCGAGGCTATGCGTGCAAAGAAGTGCACCAACGTTCGACGAACGTGTCTATCTACCTCTTGGACACCTCTCTGACGTACCTCTCTCTCTCTCTCCCCTCCTCTCTCTCTCTCTCTCTCTCTCTCTTCCTCTCTGGCAAAAACCGTGTAGCCATCATTAAGGGGAAGCTTCGTGTAACAGAGTGTGCATACCGATCGAAGAAGTTCCTGTTGAAGAAAGTTACGCTCGCGTATCGTCAAGTTATCGTCGCAATTACGCAGTGCATACTTCTTCCCTTCTACTTCTTTATATTTTCTTCTTCGTTTCGCCTTTGTTTTTGCCACGCTGAACCTCAAAGGAGAAACAACACCATCTCTCGCCTATTGTCTCGATCGGAAATTCACTGTTCTGACGAGCACATCGAGACCAAAGATCTCTGGAATTACAGAGTAGAGAATCGCCGGAGAGAGAATAGCAAATGGATATAAAAACCGTTTGGTGGACGTGTCGAGAGGACGTGTAAGAGTACGTATATGTGGATTCGGAACGGGTGAGAAGTGCGTGTGTTGTACCGTGGAGAGCAGCAGCGTGCGTATCGGGAGATTGTGACAGGGAACATGGGAGTTCTGTTGGTCCCGGATGGCACAGCGGCGGTTCAACCTCGTATGAATTTGAACGTGGTCAAAGGTGCGGGAGCGGAGCGCGCGATCGACGTCGGTAACGAGACGAACAACAATGTAGACGGGCTCAGGGACGCGAATAGCCTGATGCCGACGCAGGTCGTCGGTATAATCGACGTGGTCGTCAACGACGAGCCGGTGCGCAGCTGGATGCCGCCCCCGCCAAAGAAAAAATGGATACGACATTATCTGCTCGGTGAGCTAAGCTTTTCCCTCCTCAGACGCGATTTCTTTAACGCGAACGTCTTGTACTACACGTTACTACGGGAATCGTGGATAGTGGAAAAAGTTTGTTTTAAGGGGGGTTGAAAATTCCACATTTCTAGGGAATTCTGTATTTTTTTTTTTTTTTAAGGAAAATAGTGGATAACATTTGAAAGGTCGCTTGTATTTTTGTAAGTCATGATTGTGCTGTAAGAATACATTTTTCTAGCAGTATGTGTAATGTACAGTGGAATGTTTGTTTTAGGGGGTTGAAAATTCGATATTTCTAGGGAATTCTTTTTTTTTTTTTGTGACTAAAAGAGCGGATCAGATTTAACAGTTCGATAAAGTTTTTATAAGTTATGCCAGAAATGCGAAGAATTCGGTGACCTACGCAAGGTGTTGATAAATTCTGATTTAGAGGGGGAAAAAATTATTATTTTACATTATTTACATCTTTTACGAGCTTTTGAAAAGAATAGTATGCGGAATGAAAGATTGTCATTTGTAAGTTTGAACATTAATTTTCTTAAAGTTATATTTCTCAAAGTGGTTTCAAGTGATTCTCGAGCAATCAAGCAAATATATTCGTACCTTCGATTTTTGTCGAAATAGATTCAAAATTAATCGAATTTGATAAAATTTCATTCTCCAAGAATAGAGTTCACCAACGAATATTATTTTCCGGACCAGCTATCCAAAATCTTCCCTTGGGTACGAACAATATGGAAACGAATATTTGTCCAACCGTAAACAATTATAACAAACTTTACAAAAAAAAAAAAAAAATCATTTTATTCGTGAATTTTTTAAATTTTCCACGCACCCAGCCATTATTCAATTCTCGCGAACAGCTATGAATATTAATCCCACCCGAAAAATGCCTGTAGCTAATTCCGCGACCCACGGCACCAGTGTATTGAAACGACAAAAATTTGTACAACTTACAGCGAATGTTCAACGCTGTTGTCTCTTTTTATTGTATAACGCTGTTCGTTCGAACTTGCCGGCTGTTTCTTTGTTTGCGGTAGAGCGCTCTTATCGAGCGCGCTCGATTTTTGATTTAGCTATCGGGAGCCGCGAGGAACATTTCCACAGTCTGGTGGAACGTTTGCATCGTGTCTATGATATATTTATTTCAACGCCGAGGAATGACGATAAAAGCTACGGTGCGGCGATAAACACATTTCAAATGTCTTTTATCGATCAATTACTTGAGCAAATATAACCCTGTAATTAGAGAATATTGTAGCGATAATAAATAGAAAGGGAAGCACGTAGTGAACACGATTAAGCGTGTTTCAAGCTCTTTGTACAGTCGGTGGAAGCGATGTAGTGATGTAAAATCTGTCAGACATCGAAATAGACGTAATCTCAGCCCGAAAGCAGCAGATGGAGAGAGATAAGAAGATCGAGCATCGCTCAGGGCCGTTCGATGTCAGCTTCAAATTGGTTCCTCCATTGCTGTATATTTAAAAGAAATTATCTGCACCTTAATCGTTGACAGGTGCAGGTCCATTTTTACCAACACGAGAATTACGAGTGAGCTTTAAATGAAAGATTGTAAGCAGAAATTTTAGGTATCAATTCACAAATGATAAACGGCCCTGGGTGCGGCTACATCAATCGGTGTCGCCGCGTAATGCTTTAATTTACGACCTCACTGTATCGCTTGCATCAAGTACGCAGACAAGAGGGAAGTTTGATTTTTCTGCTGGTTTCCTTATGGCTCCGTCTCGCGTGGTAGGTGAAATAAAATGGAAAGAAATAGGCCGAAAAGTAAATCTCCTTACAGCTAGTTGAAATGAGGAAGGTCTTCCGTATCCTCACCTAATGATTCGTGGAAGGTGAAGGCACTATTTGTCTTGTACAGTCACTCCCTGTTAACACGTTCACTGCTACGTTGGTCACCTGTGACCGGAGATTGTTTCAACAATGTTTAGAATAATCAAAATAAAATGAATATCGTTAACTAAAAATTTTGAACGTCATAGTTAACTAGACATTATTTTGAATAAAAAAAAAAAAATAACGAAGCATAATATAATATTATGCATGGAATAATGAAAATTTTCTTGTGGCCTCCTGTGAGTAACATGTAAATCTTGTGTGGCTGTCAACGTGTCAATAGGTGAACTGGGGGTAGACTTTTTTTTTTAAGGAGCGAGGCAGTGCCGTTCAGTTATTGCCAGGCTTCCGCGGGCATAAACAAATTGGCGAGCAGCAAGCCACGCCTCTCGGGCAACGGTGCGTGCATGTGTGTATGTATGTGGTAATCATCGCTCGACTTAAGAAGGACACAAGCGTCTTTTCCCCACTCCGCTTTAATGTATGCGATATCACTAGCCCGCGACTTTGCCCTCAGCTCTGCCCGCGGGCATCCGCGGGCGCCCTTGCCCGCTCAAATGCCCGCTGAACGGCTCCGGCGTAAGTTAAAAAGTTGGAGTAAAGTTGATGGAACAAATACAGCGAGATCGTAAATTAAAGCATGAAGTGGCGGCACAGCTTGATCTAGCCGCAGCCAGGACCATATACGTCATTCTGTTTTAGGGTTTGTATAATAAAGGGACGACAACCGACAACTGACGGTATTTTAGTTACCGTTATGCTAATTTTACGAGTTCGCTATATTTCTTCCACCGACTATACTTCTCGGGTGCACACGGTACTAGTACAGCACCAATTACTGCTTTTCTTATTTATGGACGAACGAACATGATAGAAGAAGTTCATTAACAGACTAGCGTAGATTTGTGCGAAGAAATCGTTACAGTTTTATGTAGTTCTGCATATTTGTTTTATATTTTCCAATTAGTGACGATGACTTATTAAGTTCTGGACACTCTTGTACGATTCATATTTTGCTGTTCTTGAAATTAGCGATGTGGAGGCACGATCAATTTATTTTGATAGCAATACCAAGAGTTTATATATTGTTATACCCTTTCGAGATTCTGTGGTATGAAAGGTAATTGCTTTCATCCCTACGGTATCTACCTCAGCCGTCCCGATAAAGTCGATGGAACAAAAACAGATAAGGTGTATGTACCCAGCATTCTTTTTATAATTCATTCTATATATCCAGTCCGATACGGACACTAAAATATGATACTGGGGATATCGATAGGTAGAAAGGGTTCGATTTTATTTGAAAAAACTTTGTAAATATTTGTAATATACAGGGTGAACTATTTAAACGGAAAGAGATAAGTGCCTTCTCCTTTCATAAATATTCGAGAACATTGTGTCTAAAGGGGTAAACAAAATAGTAGATATTGATCGATGAGAATAGTACAAATATGATGCTCTAATGTGTCTATTGGGTGGGCAAATTAATTCGGTGCCTTTTTCTAAAAATCTTCACGACTTCGTCGACTCGAAATCGCCATATTATTTCAGAGAGGGAATTTATCAGTTATTCGATAAATGGAAAAGCGTTATTTAAAATAATGGAGATTATGAACATTTCCATTGTTCATGTTAGGTGTACAAATTAATTTGGTGCTTTTTTCGCAAACTTCAACGTTTATTTAAACTCCATTCTTTTGAATATTAAAACTGTGTTCGATTTTTTATAAATGAACGTTGAAGTTTGTGCAAAAAGGCACCGAATTAATTTCTACTCCTAATATCAACAGTGAGTGTTCCCATTCGAATGGTTCACCCTGTGCATTGGTATTCGGTGAAGCAGAATTTACTACGTCAATCTTTTTAGCAAGTTTATTGGAAGTGAAACGACAAGTTTTTTCCTATTTTATTGCCTTTTTTACGAAGTCGTAAAATAATCCAAGATATAATTCACGTATGATACTTTGCACATCCCTCTGGCGTATTTATAAACAGCTGGCTTCGTTGAATGGAATAAAAAAAAGATAAAGGGAGAAAATCCCGTGGAAAAAGATAGGCGCAACCTTCGACACACCGCACGTGCCATATTGTTTGATTTTGTATTAAAGCAAATTGAATAATCCATCGTCGAAACAACACGCATCGCAGCACTGTTTTATCAGATTACGTCATACAACTTCGATGCATATTCGTTGCACGTCATTTAGTATAAAGAGAGAAAAAAAGAACAAAACGAATCGCCAGATTCATCTTCTACAATGTAATCGCAATTAAATCGAACGAATCTCAGCAACCTGGTTTTTTCCAACCACGATACTGATTTAATCGTCGCAAATCACACATGCATTACACATTAAACGATCCTCTCGCACAGCAAAGGATTTTAAATCAGGAATATGAATAATATACGAAGTTGGAAGAACAAAGAGAACTCTCCCATCTTCGGGGAACTAAAATAATAGAAGAACCTCCGCGAAAGAAAAAAATGAATCCTACGGTGTTTTCGTTGTCAAGATTATGGACACAGAAAAACCTATTGCATCAAAGCATATTTCTACGTTAAATGTCCAGAAAACTATCCATCGCGTGAATGTAGGAAAAGCAACAACACTTCGACTACGTGTGTGCACAACATCGTACGTATGCATTTACTTAGGTTCAGGAAGCAACACTCTACGCAAGAACAGATACATAGAGTAGCTGACGCTATAGAGAGTATTATTGAAGAATACAAAACCTGTTCTGCAGTTTTTATCGACGTCAGTCAAGCTTTCGATCGTGTGTGACACACAGGTCTGTTGTGTAAACTCAAAACTCACCTCCCGCACAATTAATACTGTGGTGGTACTTCGTAGGTTTGACCACCAGAGGGACGGACCAACGACCAATTCTCACTAGTACTCGCTAAAGGCTCCCGTTTGTATATATACAACTTCCGAACTGTGTCTAACAGTTCCTCGCGTCTAAGGTACGGGTCTCCTAAGTAGCTTTACTGTGACGAGTTTACTATAGTCCATCCAACGAGTCGAGTCAGTTAGAGGTAAACAAAATATTCTTATGATAAGCACGTGATCGATGCAAGGGGGGACTCTAGCTATTGGCTGGCGAACGATAGTTGCAGGAGGCGGATTTTTGTAAGGATCATTGTTAAGGCTTGCTCTTCGACTTTCTCGGGTTTAGTGTTATACTGTGTTATTTGAAGGGTTGTGAAATACGTTCCTGTGCGTATATATGCTACTTCTACTGACACTGGATTCGTTGAACGGACTGCAGGAGGCCCAGGACGAAACGTGTAGGCTCTCTGGAACCACGGTGTCGGCTAAGTGGCTACCGACACTGTCAGGAGTCACCAAGTTGAGGTGTTTGGGTCTCTTTAGTCTGGAGAGAGACTCCTCTTACGGGTTGGACCGAAAGGCAATTGGTGAAGTGGGGGGTGGTTTCCGGATGTATATTCGTAAGAGTTTTCCCGAAAACCCCTTACAGAGGCAGGAGGGGCATTGTGGAGGCTTTTCTAAATTTCCTCGACGTGAAAAACCCATCTCACAGCCAATAGAAGACAGGTAGACCTAAATCTACGAAAGATGTACTTTTACTGGTTACTTGGATATAAATCACCACTATCATTACGCAGTAAGCTCTTATTATACAAAGTAGCAATAATACCCATCTGGATCTATGGGAACCAATTATGGGACTCTGCCAAAAAGTCTAATATTGACATAATACAACGTTTCCAAAATAACGCACTCAGAACAATAGCCACTGCATCGTGGTTCGTCAGTAATGAAACTCCTCATAAAGATCTACGTGTGAAATACTCGAAATCACACAGTGATAGGGTTCTAACACCACCTCAACAAACTGGCAAAAAATCTACTCAACGTCGAAGGTAATATCTGAAGACTCGAGAGAACCAAACCTCAGGATCTAACAAAAGTCTCATAAAGTACAGAGTGTCTTCCTTACACTTTCATTCATTCAACAGAACCACTGATAGATAAATAAAAAAAAAAATAGTTTGATGGTCTACTTCGGGATTAATTCGCTACAGTTTCCTAAGACTGGGTGCTATCATCACTGCAGAGTCTTCGGATATGTGTCCATCTGAGAGTTTCTTACGATAGTTAGTCTCGAGAGGACTCTCGAATTATGTGTCCAGCTCTCCACCGGTACTCTCAATACCGTGGATACTAATAAATTTGACTCTCGAGAGCAACTCTCGATAGTTTTACTTTCAAACGGACACGTAAGGGGTTGTTCACCAAAAACTGAAGCTACAGCAAGCAGCCTTGGTCAACAGAAAGGTCCCTATCCTTTATCTTCCATATTTCCCTGATTTATCTCCAACCAATCTTCATTTTTTCCGCTCACCTGACAATTTCCTCACACAAAAACGATCTAGGAAACAGGAAGACGTAGAAAACGCCTCTCAGCAGTTTCTTCCTCTTAGAGATTCGGATTTTTATATACACCAAGTTATCGAAATTATTTTCAATAAAAATGTTCAACGGAATTACGTTTCTTTTCGTTTCTTCAAAATGGACAGCTAAATACCGCAGGGACTTTCAAGATGACCTAATATAAGTACCGCTTTCTGGCAAGCCGTTGCAACAAAGAGACTCGTCTGTTGATCGCCTCTTCGATCCTCACATTCTCGCAGCACGGCACGACTGCGCGGTGCTTCTAATTTTAAGTCCACTCAGTTTGGCGTGACATCAAGGCAATTACGCGCGTACACTCCTGACGCGGGCCACCATCCCCCGGATTTCATATTTCATGTTGCCTACGGATGTCCACCCGTCCGTCTGTTATCTCGCGGCACGTGGTTGCTCAGCTCGGTATCGCGGCCGTGACACTGCACTTAACCATCGACTAGCAGTCGTAACGATTCTCTGCGGTTGCAGTTTTCAACGGCGACGTGGCGGCTCACTGGTCGCGAAATATATTGCACTCTTTATCGATCACACCATCGCTACCGATGCGCAGCGCGTGCAAACCGCTCGCCTCCGTTTCACGGTGTCGGCGTGCACTACGCGCGCGCGCCGCCGATTAACCCTTCAGCTACGAGAGGCGTGTTATATAGGGTGGTTCGGAGTTAAGTGATCGAACTGTTTAGGTTCGTTTTATTAGGTGGTCGAGTAAGTTCGTTTATACTCTTCACGGTGTGTTTTGTATTTCGAGTTACGTTTCGAGAAACCGTTCATTCAAACGTGTACTGCGCTCAGTTGGAAAAGTTAGGAGAAGCAATAGCAATGAAACGTCCCAGGACTCTTATATCGGAACAAAGTGTTTTTTTACCTCGATAATGCTAGACCACATGTGGCACAAAACGGGCGAACACAATTTACGGATCATACCAGACATTGCCTCGTTAGATTACCAACTGTTTCGTGCAACACTTTTCAGTGGGCAAACAATTTGACGATGTCGACTGTACAAGAAGTAACACTGAGAAATGTTTTAATGAGAAATCGAAGAAATTTTATAGTGACGGCTTTGCCAAGTTGCGGAACGAGAGGGTGACTGCATTCTTTCGTAGCATTCAAAGGTAGGTTTGAAATATGGACCTAAATGGCACATCAATTAACGACACGAACTTATTAGACGACCTCGGATAATTAATATTCGGTAATATACGTGAGAATGAGCAAAGAAAGTTTCGTGAACGTACACTGCCGCTAAAAAGTATAGTCGGTGGAAGAAATACAGCGAGGTCGTAAATTAAAGCATTAAGTAGCGGCACCGATTGATGCAGTAACATCCAGGATCGAATTTTCCTTTTTCGACTGGACTAAATCATAGTTGAGGCATACTTCATGCTACCTTCATGTTATCTTCTCAGGATATGCTCGAACGTGTAAACTTTGACACCTGACCGATTTTAAGATCTCGCTACGATAACGCAACTTTCCGCGCTTCCTCGTGACGAAGGTCAGATTGACGTTGTTGTAATATTGCACGCATGTGACAACGCTACGAGGACTGGTTGGTTGTCGTGAACTTTGTCCAGTTATCGAGTATCACGAGCTGGTCGCACTTTATTGAGTATTACAAGTCGAGTGTTGGTGTCGATTTTTTCTATGTCTATTGGAAGTAGGGATTCTAGTCCGCTATCGTCTGGAACAATTGAAGAAACTCCTTAATGGATTCTGGATCTTCCATATATCCAATCAATCCCACCAATTGAGAGCAATTTACCTTTGAAGGAGCTTGAAGATCCGAGATCTTGGTCATTTTCAATAGGCTAGCCTAGGGTCTTTAGCACAGTTTTATCATATTCGACACTTGCTGATGTTTCGCTTGAAATAGCTGAGTCCAGTCTACAATCAAAGGAGAAATGCACTAATTTCTTTTAGCACGGGCTTTTCATAGTCATTGCTCGTTTCCAACGTCTGGGGGACCTTTTGCAGGGAGAGGTTGCTTATTAGATCACGAAATGATACTATCCGGCATTTACCTCTTTGATTCCCTGAAATTTGATCCATCGCGAGTACGAACCTTGGGGAACCGATTCATCCCAACCTAATTGCAGTTGTCAAAGCTCCTGCGTCATTATCTTCGCTTGGATTATTAGGGGGAAAAAATCTGCGCGATTTCCAGCATCCAGTGTTTTGTTGCTCGCGAGGTTTGACACGGTAGCGAAGTTTATCTTCTTGCGCGATCCAAATTGGACCTATGATGTTTGGATCCCTATTTATTATGTCGCGTTTTAATAACCCTACTTGCAACGTGAAAGTGTTCAGCGCTATCCTCTCCAGTCTGTTTTAACCCGAGTCAGGCTCGACGTAGGAATTTTTGTCTTCGCATAGATATCATACAATGATAAATTATAAACGATAATAAATCATTCTTTCATGCATTAATCCTTTCGTTGCTGTTGCCTACAGGCGCTTTCAGAATTTGATCGCACCGCGCTATTGCAACCCTATAGCGCACTTCCACCTTAATTTCAGCCCTAATTTCATCCTTCGCGCACTTCCGTCTCAATTAAAAATTTCAAAACGACACCACCGAAACAAACAATTTTACGGCCGTGGTGGAACATCTACCGACTGTCACGCGTATTACGTACCTACCAAAATCTGCCGCAGCGAAAGGGTTAATATTATTTCAAGTTTGTAACTAATTTTACGCTGAAAAATATTTCTAACTAATATTACGCTGAAATATTGACACGAAGGCAAACTATAAGGTAGATAGTGCCCGACAGTGGCCAAATTAGCGCGGACTAACTGGACTATTCGGACCGCAAAGTGTTAACCCTTTAGCCTATAACGAGTCAGACTCGTGGCAAAGATTCTGGTCAAGATACGTAAAAAATAGTTACATTAGTAAGAAAAATTCGTCGTAATCCTAGCTTTCGTTTGAATTTGCAGCACCGATGATTACAAAATCTAATTAATCTGTAGCAGATTAGCTTTCGCCACCTGGTACAGTACTAAAACAGTAGACAACCGACGTTCAGATGCATAGTCGGAAGAAAAATCGCAGGAACGAAACAATCACGGGTGGCTATGTTCGATTCGAAAACCTCTATGGGCTTTTGCTCGTCGGCCCGCCATAGAATTCGTCGGAATTCTCGTTGTTCTGGTGTTATCAGAATTTGCCGGTACATTTTTGTAACATCGGCGGATAAAACTATGTTGCGCTGTCTGAATCGTAGGACAATGGAAACCAAGTCGACCCGAATGGAGGGCCCTACTCTTCGTGTCTCATTGATGGAAATGCCGCAGACTTGCTTTGCCCGTAGCTTTGTCGTAGTGCAGTCCCCCTTAAACGCCGAGGCAGGTAGTAAGACCACTGGTCGCAAGTATGCCCTAATTTCTCGTACTCTTTCGGAAAAAGCAAATGACCTGGAAGAACTCGCAGTAGAAAAATGGCCCTCCTCCGCGGCAACGCTCGACCACATTCTGCGACCGTGACTCAGATGCTGTTGCGTAATTTTCAATGGGAACAATGAGAACATCCACCTTGTGTGATTTCCGTGTGTTTGACTAAACGAGAGAAGACACGACTGGGACGGATTTTAACACGGACGACGAAGCGAAGGAAACAATCGAAGGCAAATCTTTTCCGGAACGGAAACTGGTTGCGACAAGTGTTTAGGTACTCGGTGACTGTTCAGATTTCGTTTCTTTCAGAGGGAGAACTTCGTAGATTTGGAGATTTTTTTTTAGAGGAAAGGTGTAACTTGCTTGTCCATCTGCTTTTGCTTCTTTATTCGAAGATGAGATAATCGTGATTTATTGAATAAGGGCTACAAAGCAAGTTCGATGTTCGACTTCTTCCTTGGAAATTTGTCGAATGAAGTTACTTATTGAAACGAAGAACACTGTGAATAAACGGGCGAGTAAATACTTAGGAGTTGCAGTATGGATTCAGAATTAGATGTTAAAACGATATAGTGGAAGTATTATATAGGAAGGAAGTAAATACTGATAAGTTTACTATTATGATAGATCGACGATGAGCATGTTTGTGTAAATATTGCTAATTATTCATACGTTGTACAATTTTGTTGTGTATGTGCGTTTTGATGCAAGAATCGGTGCGAGGCTAAGCTCGATTTTCTAAAGGTGTCAGTCTTCTATTGCCAAGAATCAACATCAATATTCTTCAGCTATTAGTGAATTTCTAGTAAATTTCGTGTAGTATAATACACTACCGGGCAAAAGTTTGGAATCACCGAGCATTGCAATTTACACAAAAGTTTCCAGAAGAAAGTCAGCGACTTTGAGAATTTTTTATCGTTTGAATCAATTGATATGAGATAAATTGATAAATGTAGAATGGAGATAAACTTGGAATCTATAAAAAATTAGCAGCAGATTTAATATTGATGATAAGTTGGAGGTGATTCCAAACTGGTAGTGTATCTCGCTAAAGTGAGATAATCTTGAACAATACTTGGATAATATTAAATGTACCAGTGTACCAAATTCGCTCTTTTTCAATCAGATGGTGACATAATTAAAATTCAAAATACATTTTTCCATTTATCAATGACAATGTACAGCTTTATTCCATATTTAATCTGGTCGATCTTTTCGTATCAGATGATCTAATTAAAATTCAAACAATATTTTTCTATTTATCAGCGAATACAGCTCTGTTCCATATTTAATTGGATCGATCCAAACACGAAAAAATCGGCAATCGATAAACAAAGTATCGTACATTGGATGAAACACGACGTGTGTGCCGTACTATAAATTGCTCGAGCCGGGTGAAACAGTTACGGTAGATCACTATAATCGCCAATTGCTCCGTCTGAGTGAAGAATTGGAACGAAAGCTCCCATTTACAGGCAAAAGAAATCGTCCAGTTAAATTGCTTCATGACAACGCCAGGTCTCACGCTGCTGAATTGACTCAGAACACAATACTAGAACTTGGCTGGGATCTTTTACCTCTCTGGACGTACTCGTCAGTAAAACCGTTTATCTAATATCCGTTTGGAAAACAGTGAAGGAGAAATGAGCATTGATCGATGAATTTGTTCCGCCAAAAAGGCGAAATTTTTCAACGAGTTGGAATCTGTAATTTTCTGGAAAGCTTCTGGTGTAAAATTGTAGAAAATAATAGTGGATGTATTTCATTGTGAGATAGGTTTTCTATTTTCTCCGGAATAAATAGCGAATTTGACAGAAAATAATAATTTATCCGTTGCTATAGTATACACCTGATTATTGCGACAAAGAAATTTGTAATTTACGTAAAATACAGGAATTTTACAGGAAACTCGTGGTTTCTAATATTTTTGAACACCTAACTCGCCGATACACGTAAATAAAAAATATAAATCTCACAGGAAACTCGTTGTTTTTGGCCAGTACCATGTCAACGAATGGTTCTCCTTTGCAGTTAAAGGGCTCTATAATTTCCTCGGAAGTTGGCATAAAATTGTAGAAAATAGTGGTGAATATATTTCATTGTAGGATATGTTATAATAAATAGGGAATTTGACAAGAAGTAATAATTTATACCTTACACCTAATAATTGCGCCAAAAAAATTTGTGATTCACGTGATATGTGAAATTTCACAGGAATCTGGTCGTTTCTAATAATTCTTGAACAATTAACTCGTCAATACTAAGTAAACAAACGATTCTCCTTTACACCACACTGCAGTCAAAAAGTTAACGAAAACTGTTATAAATCGTCCTCTCGAAGGATCGAAACGTATTTTCGATCCGCTGTGGCTAGGTGTGTATTCTCTAGTATCGTTCCAGAATGTGATTTTTAAACGGCGTGTGGCAGCCTTTTCTCGAGTCTGTCGAGTTATTTTTATAGTTTACGGTTCGATCGTCGAATTTTTGTAGAACCTTGCGGTATCTGGCCGCTCTTATCTACGCCCACGCGATTTAATAAAAATCTCGCGTTCTTTCTTCAGCAACCGATACCTATCGATCTCTTCCCCTACCGCAACACTTTTGTTTTCGTTCCAACGTGATGCTACAACTGTCGCCCGACTCTAGTGTTTAGCTCTTTAAATCAGAGGAGTAGAGTTTGTGGTGATTAGTGGGGTGGTGGTTTTTAGGCGATTTTCATTGGCAGCACAATTAAAGCTTGCTCCCGTTAGAAAAGGGGTTCGTTCGAAGAGAGACGCCGTTAAAAGGAGCCGTGTCTTTTTTTCTTCAGCATCGAGGATGCTTCGACTTAAAGTGGTTACGCACGCACAGCCTATAAATATTCTTTAGCTGGACGTTGGGTTCTCGCGTTACAGCAGGACCACTGATTGAGCTAGCGGGGCTAGATTGGCTAAAACTTTAAATACGAGCTTACGATCGCTTCTGACCGTGAACTATCGCTTCTACCCGTGTGCTTCTCCTGAGAAAATCGTTCAGATCGATTTTCTGTTACGCGTAGAAATGAATTCTTCTCGATTTTTCGATACGATGAAAGTTTTATTTAACACTAGAACTACCAGCCGAGTCAAAATGACCCATTACCGACTTTCCAAAAGTGAATTTTCATGTAAGTAAACCGTGATTGAAAAGTTCCATTCATATCGATGCAAATAGAAGCATACGATGAGGTTACAAACGATAATACTTATCACTATCGAACATTCGCATTTTTTGGAAAGTTGCTAACGGGTCATTTTGACTCGGTCGGTAATTCTAGTGTTAAAAAGAACGAATAATTTCCATTATTGTTGACGACCTTTCGCCACTCTTCTGCCAGCTTTTGCGAATACCATTGCGATGGAAACTCGCCGAATTTGAGAGAATTATGTGAATCCAGCCGGGAAGAATTTATTTCTATAATACTGACCTACAAGAGGTAAGGTAGGTTATTAATAATCCGATAGTGATAATCACCGATTTTGACGAAACTTTGGTGTACAGTGGTTCTCAGAAAAATATTCGACACGTGTTCTTTTCTATCGCCAATCGTCCACGGTGAAGGGTTGAAAATCGTCCTCAAAGTTGAAGGTAGCGAATATATTTAGTCTGATACCTCGAGAACTATTCGAGATAGAGGAACAGTATGAATTGACGAATTTTGTATTTTTCAACGAGAAATTTCAAAAATAAGAAATAAATAATTTTCAGTGTGTTTCGTTACCCTCGTCTTTGAGGGCGATTTTCACCCCTTCGATGTGGATGATAAAAAAAAATACGTGCCAAATATCTTTTTTCAGTTCTACTGTTATACCAAAAGTTTCGTCAGTAATCGGTGATGTTTCTTTGCTAGATCGACGCATTTCCAAGGAAAAGCATTCTAGGGGAGGGAAAAAATTGACGGTAACTCGATGCAATTCAGGATGAACATTTTTATCTTGATCAAAGGGACGAACTAAATAATACGCACAAAAAGGTGTACTAAAAGCTATCATTTCTACCGTTTCATTTGAAATAATGCAATCCGAATATCGAATATTCTAAAAAGTGGAATAAAATTGATTTATACTTTGATGACCTGGGAAACACGTTTATTACGTTAACTTTCCAAGCGAGTTTTGTGTTTCACGCCACGGTGGAATTTTCATGACCGTAGTATTATTTGTGTTATTAAAGATAAACATGATTCATCGTTGAACAGGGAAAACTTTATTTTCTACATTGTCGTCCAGTTATTTATGTTATTGAAAAATTTTTTTCATTCGATATTCGTCGAAGATATTTAAAAAAAAGATACTTCAACGGTGCTAGACACGGATGGCCACTATTATAGTTAATTTGTTGGGAAATGTATAGCTGTTCGAGGAAACTTTCTGTTTTAAGTTGGTATTTAACGAACGTCAAATATTTATCATCTGTGTATGTTCGCAAATAGACTTGCTTCGTTTATCTGCACATCGCACGATCTTAATAAATTAATACCACTTTCCGACACACAAACTTGAAAATTTATTAGACGAATAATACAGTTTCTGCGTGCTGATTCATTGAAATACTTGTAGATTGAATGTAAATAGCGTATTTAATCTATTAAAGTGACTTATAAACTACGATACTTGTTCAACTATAAAGTATATCGTCTATACCTATACCTGTGTAAATTTAGAAAAAGGAGCTACAAATGAGGAGGCTGCTCCACTTTCGGTAAACCTAAAAAAAGCAGTTAAAAATCAAGTACTGTTTCAAACGTGCTATAAATTTATGGTCAACTAAAATTCGTGTTAAGAAACTTTCACGCTGAATAGGAAACCTATACCCCTGTTACTGTTCCAATAAATACAGTTTAAATATTGGAGCTGTCTTCTTTTTGCACCAAAGTAGAATGCCCTCTGAAGGCGATAATATTCTAACGATACAACGAAATAAATATGTTTGTAGCGTGAAATCATCTTCAAAAAAGCATCTTTTTCTTCTAAAATGTGTAAAAAGTGGAACTGCCTCGTTGTTGCTGTAAACCCTTCAAATCTACTTGCTACATTTATTCACAGGTCACACAGTCTTAATAAATGAACACCAATGTTTCAAATTTATCGAACAGATAACGCAGATTCGTTAAAATACCTAGTAGATCAACTACAAACAGCGTGTCTAATCACTCAAAAGAGACTTGTACAATACTTCGTCTTTATCGACTGAAGATAAAAATAGAAAAAATAATTCATCATGGCCAAAGATACGAGGCATGATTTTTTCTTTCTTTCTTTCTTTCGCCGAGTATCTGACGGGAATTTCGGAATTATCGACGACCAGGCGTAGAATTTCGCCACTCGAACAGAGAATTATCGCGCGGCGTGGACTTGAGGCTTCGATATTCGAACGTAAACGGGCGTGCTTACATTTCCATCTAGTTACTTTGACCTACAGTCTAAGGCTGATTTCATGCCGATTTCGCAGATAAAAGAACAGTCACGTTCCTTCGTCTCTGACCATTTTAGCTCATCGCGCGGAATTACCATTCGAACGTCCGTCTAGACGGACAGGAGGCTCTCTCTCGCCACTCTCGAATAGTCTTCAATCTCAGCCTGCAGTTTCTTTTTCCCAGGCGAATTATTTTCCACGGACCCTCCTTTAGACACGAAATTACCCCCGCGACAGTTCTGCCTAACAAGAGAGATTTAATACCGACGATGAATTTTATCAGTTCCGTTGGTCGAGTTCAGGTTAGCATTGCAAGTGTGTATGTACCTCTGCGTTGATTTCTTGAGATGTGATAGCAATTGTTTCGACATAATTTCATTCTTTGCTACTGTCTGTTGCATGCAAACTTCTCCATTTAGTTGTGGAAGTGTTAGGTTAGGCTTTAAAAGATAATTGGTTAATGAAAATAATATCCATGATTTTTTTCAATGATTAACACGTTGAGTGCCACGTCAGTCACCGGTGACTGACACTGAACTTTCCGTTTAGGCCGCGTCAGCCACCGGTGACTGACAGTGTAAAATATGATATAAAACTAAAACTTGGCGCATAACGTGTTGAATGAATGTCTATAAGCATTTCGTTCTAAACGTAAATATCTTCTACTGCGATAAGAAACAATGGTCCTAATATATTTACACATCTGTATCGAGTAAATTTCAATCTGTTAGTAGTGCGCTTCTAAGCAGCGCGTGTGGCCTGACGGGGATTTCCTTAAGAATTCGCGTGGCGCTCAACATGTTAATAGTGGTGTCCTCCGGGTCGCAGAGTGACTTCTCGTTCCTCAACTTCTTTTTTTTTTTTTAAGATCATTGTGTCATCGCTGTAGAATTTCCTTGGATTTTCGTTGAAATATTTCTCGCTTTCGGCACGAATTTATGGGACAGCCTAGTAGTTTCATTATTCCAACTTTATGAAAATTATTAGCCTGAATGCTACTTTTACAGTGTCTCTTCATTTTGGCATAATTCATTTGTTGAAAGTATTCGAAGAAATGGTATTCCGTTGGGAAAAGGTCGGATGTAGCAAAATTTCATATTCCCTACCGTGGATTCTTTTCGATAATTTTTCTTAAAACGTTGCCACGGACTGGCCTTCCCATTGGCTCATTTTCCAACGAAAAGTCGCCAATCTTGAATTTTGCACACCAACGTTGAAGTGTTCCAACATTTGCACGACCTTCTTCAACTGCTACGTTTATATTATCGGCAGTTTTTATCGCAATTTTTCCAAGTATAAATTTACGTGAAAAGATTACACCAGTATCCATCATATTAGATAATAATGTGCAAACAATTGTGTTGTAAATTTTTTCACTACTCAATGTACGTGTACTACAGCAAATTCTGCCTTAATTACTGTGTATAAATCTCGCGATTGGAGAAAATTTAATACATGGCTGAACTATTGAAGAAAAACGACACTCCATTTGCACCTAAACCTAACAATTACGTTAGTGTTCTCTTTATATATCGTCTTATTTGATCTTCGATCTCCTTCTTGACTACCCTTAGACTTTAACTTTGCAAGCTATTAATAACGAGCGTTTATTTATTCATAAAATTGCTGAAACTTCATACAATTGGAATAACAAGAACTTGGTAGAATGAACAGCTAAAAATTTTCACTTCTGCACTAACTTCAACACTAGAACTCTACCAAATCCGAGAAAATCGGGGATGTCAGGTCTCTTAAATTACAGAAATTATTAAGATGTCTTTTGTTGAAATAAATTTCTTTCCCATTAACGATTCTAATTCCGAAGTTCTTCGTATAGTCTTGTCTAAATACACCAGAAGGGAAAAAATTAAACTCCCGGTTGCTCCAGCGTTAAAAAGCCAGGGAAAATATCGATTCCACCGGTTCTCGCTTGATTTCCATTTATTTATTGCCAACTTTCGATTCGTTTCAAGATTAACTCGAGCTTTTTTTGTTCGGCGTGTAATTTATGCCGGCATTTCGGTCGGTAGTTTCGTTGCAAGTTCGCGCGAATTTCACGACGCGTGCACCTCCTTTTATCAGGCATAAGAGAAACTTTTTGCATCCTAAGGACGGGTTCGCGTATCGGCCGGCTGAATAATTCAGAGCGCGAACGACAAAGGCAATTTTCTTACTTCCACGCAGTGAATAAATAATTTTTAATTTAATAAAACACGCATCGCAGGTTTTAACCTGATAAAACGGGAGCGTCTCCTGTGTGTTTTTACGCGTGCCACACATTTCAACGCACACGTACAACAACGTGTGTGCCTGCGCTCGATGATGGTAATTTTTGGTTGAAAATTGGAAGCTTCTTCGAGATATTCGCCGTGCACCTTCCTTTTCCCCTCGCAGCACAAACTTTTTACCATCGCCTTTTTATAGGCTCGTGCTAGAAAATTCAGTCGCGATGCAAAAGCGTTAAGGAGCTTTTTTCCTTCTTTTTCTTTTAGACGGCCTAAAGTAGTTGTTTTTTAGGAAATTTTTGCAGGACAATTGGCAGAGCTGTTGCTGTTGCTGGGAATATTTTTTCTGCTGGCAAAATATAGTATAGCTTTTGTGTAACGTGTACCGGAAGTAACTCTTGCACGTGAAGAAAAGGGATTTTCAGTGTGCATGATTTCTCGGCTATGGCACATCTGAAAGAGAAATGTCGCCAGGAGGGGATTATGTGGTAATTAAGATCGGGGATTGCTCACTCTGGTTGAAAAATATCGAAGAATAACAAAATGGCGGCACGTCAATGTCGCGATTCGAGGTTATGCCCGAAGGTCGCTGCTTCTGGAGCCGTTGAAAAGTAGTAATTTTTGGGATTTTACGATTATAGAGGTTGATGCTCTGTCTGCATGTGTACCGAAGGTGTTTGCAAAATTTCCGGAAAATCCGTTGGATAGTTTCCGAGAAATCGCGCTTTGAAAAAGCAGTTTCGAGAAAAACGCGTTTAAAGTTTGCAGAAAGTTTATTCGTAACACCTGTACTGGAATGTTGGTATCAAGGGGATTCCTCGTTGCTTGTATATATTTTCTATGTATTTCCAATGATTCAAAGTACTCGAAAATGCAAAAGACCGAATTCGACAAAATTCGTCGTTTTTTAAGTAAAAGTCTTCTTAAATTCGCGACTTTCTCGGGCGATTTTTTCAGAGTACTAAAATGGCCGCCTTTTTCTCACTGTTTGTCGAATAAACCAAGTAGTACCGCGTGGTCGATTGAAATTTATCGCGAAAATTCCGACGATAATTTGCATCGTGAAAATTTCAAGGATAATCTCGATCGTGTTTTACGCTGTTCATTAAACGCGGCGCGTATTTTGATAATTATTCGCAAGCATGCGGGAATCATTGTTAAATTCGCTAATAGGCGAGCCACGTCGGTGGACATCAGTTTTGGACACAAGAAATTAGCGGAGGTCGCTATTTTTAGGTCAAGGATACGCCATTCGATTCGTTCATGATCTCCGCATTTTTCTTTCATCCATCCTTCGAACGTTGTTTCTATTATTTTTCTCTTATCTTTTTATAGCAACCAATGCCTAGATCTTTTTTTTTCCTTTTAACGCGTGCAATTCATTTCGAAACTTTCCTTCCGTTTAACGACGCATAGATCGAACCATTTTCGTGTCCGCAATTTTTAGGTTATGTTTACTGTCGAAGAAAGAAGAAATCGGTAAATTTCGTTTCCTTCTCTCTTTCTCATTCAGTGGCGTTAATTTCGTATTGAAATTCCGAATACGATTTTATACCGTGGCATGCGAGGATGAAACTTCACCGTTTCCGGGGGAAATTCGAAGATTTACGTTTTGATTATCTCGCTTTATCTCGCCGCGCGCGGGACAAAGAGAGGAGACGAAAGTTCGGAATAAATTGGCGCAGATTCGAGGGGATGATAAAATGTGAAATTCGCCGGAAAGATTTAACCTGTCGAATGCGTCAACTCTGTTACGCAAGACCAGATTTCCTGTCCCTCTTTGCAGAAATTTATCGCGCGACGTATGCCGGCCCCACGGAGATCAGTGAATAATAAAAAAGATATGGGGCAAAATTGCAAACTTGTTACTAGCGCGATAATTCCGTTATTCCATATTTCCACAGTTTTTCCACTTTTAATCAATGCCATCCGTAAAATTAGCGAAATTTAACCTTTCATAACCTCACTTTTCTTGGTTCGTCAGAAGATACATATAATGAAATTATATTTCGACGGGAGAAACAGGAATAAATATGGAAAATAATTGTTATAGAAGAATGTAGCAATTGTAAGCTTGTAAATTGTAATTGTTATTATAAAAATTAGCTGATAAAGTACAGATGAATGGATACGTAACTTCTGAGTCACACAAAGTTAAGGTGAACTTGAGAAAGAAAATTTGACCTATTGAAAAATTTGAAGTAAAGTTTAAGGTAAACTTTGCATAATCGAAAATTCGGTTGTCCGTTATTTTTCTTATAGGTTACTTGAATCGGTGTGCAATTTTATTGGCACAAGTGTCCATTAGACTCGAAGGTAACAATTTACGTTCGGTGCACAAACGGTTTATAATTTCCGTCTCTTACGTTCTACTCCTTCCCCCCCCTTCTTATTCCATTCATGGTTTCATGCATGTAGTATGCTCGAGACATGTATTATACATTCCTCGTGCCTAAAAAACACAACGAATGTATGAATGTTTGGGGAAAAAATTCCAACTGAACCGTTGAACCGATTGCCATACGATTTGAAAGGAAAATTAGGTCTGATTCGTGGTAACAGTGACTAGACGAACACCAACTCGAAGATAGTATCCGGCTAGTGTGTGAAAATATTTTTGAGACAAATTCTTTTCTTTTAACACTCGTCTATAGTTCACTTCCATTTTTCTAAATTAATCGTATCTCGTTTACGTTGGTATTCTTGCATGAATTTTCGGGCAGATTTTGATAGTATTGCAAACTTTTTATAAAATTCTATTTTGAACGAATTTCGTCGACTGAGATGGTAATAGAGAATATTTTCTTCTGCCTTCATTGTGAATTCTAGCGTGTTGGAGAATTAAATGCTCTAATATACCGGGGTGTACCGTGAATGGTGTGATTTTACGTGAAAAAATGAGGCGAAAAGGTAGAATAAAGTTTGGTCCTGAGAAACTTAATTTCCGAGAGGATTGAATTGAAATATTCGGCGTGTGCGTTTAATTATTTCTCGGCCTTATGTTTGTACTAATAAACAATTTTTCGTGACAAGGTTATCGACGATTTTTTCAATTTAAATTTACGTGATAAATTCGAATAACCTGTCTAAATTATTTTGAATCAACAAATCGTGGACCGATGATACGGTATTTTCATTATTATTAAGCTTGTAAATCGGCGGTACTAATAGACACACTGTATGTTTCTTTTCTTATTTAAACTTTCATTGTTGGTATTCGTGACAGTACTATAGTTAATACAATATACTAAGTATATTATTAGTATTTTAACGATGATTCTAAACATAATAGAAAATAAATACGCTTCTGTATTATGTTATATAGTTATAGTGTCAGTATTATATTATTATTATTTCGAGAGCGGCTAATTATAAATCTAATAAAACGTAAATACGCTTCTATATTATATTATGTAGCTATAGTGTCAATATTATATTATTATTATTTCGATAACGACTAATTATAAATATAACGAAAACAAAAGTACGATTGCAATTTTTGCATAGACCTTCATACGTACATTAATTATTTTAAAGTCTGTGCAATTCTTTTTTTTCTTTCACCTACAACAAATGTACACTATCTTCTCTATAATTTACTTATAATTCTCCCAGAGAATTCATTGCGAATAACTCAATTAATAAAAAGAAAAAAATCTTCCGTATAGAAAATTTCTTCTTAAAACGTGACGTCACGGCTATTTATCCGCATAAAAGTATAATTAACAGCAACAGAATTTGCATCGAATCTTCAAATTCAATTTTCAGTGTTTTCTGGGAAAAGAAAATGTTACTCTATACTTCTGATTTATTTTCTCACGTAGAATCACCACTTCACCGTTCTAACCCAACAGTTACGAACACTTACGGAACACCCTGTATATATTAAATACAATTTTAAACGGATAAACAGAGAGAGAGAGAGAAACCGTGTTTTTATCGTATGCAAGTCACACAGCAAGAAAATGGTGTGTTCCGTGGCGGGGATCATGTAGTCGCGTTGCAAGGCACGTTTTAGTGTTGTTCGTCGAAGGCAGGCGATGCAGGCGTGCACCGAGTGCAAGGTATGTATATCGTCGGTGCTTTCTTACTTCTTGTTCTCATGGTATACGTACACGCCGTCTTTAAGCCCGGAATAGATTTAGGAAGCGCCGAGCTATGCGACGAACCTTTGCCAAGTCTCTTGGTACATGAATGAGTTAGTTGCATGTGCGTACACGTGCTGCGCTAATTTATAGCACCGCGGCGAATGGAGTGGAGCCTCCGAGCGCGAAAATTACAGGATCCTACAGGATCGTCGTAGCGAAACGTTTCGGTTGCTCGTGAACCAGTAGTTCTCTCCATTTTAATCGGTTCGATATTCAAATTCGTTAACCCTTACGCTGCCGTCGGTTCGCGCCTATAGGCGCTTTGGAAACTTTCTTCTCGCGCCGCGCCCTTGCCGCCTATAGGCGCTTTCGATATTTTCTCTCGCGCTCGGTGACCTTGACGCCTATAGGCGGATCGAATGTTTTCTCGCGCTGTACGATTTTGGCGCTTTTTCGCACAGTCTTTCGCCTTAATTGAAAGCTTGATTCTTGGTCTTCGCGTACTTTTCCACATTGATTTTTCAAACGATAAATTGAAATTTGGAATTTTTATTTGAAAATGTTTTGAAAATTCTAGAACGCCAAAATAAGAGATTTATATTTTCTCGTACTGTGTGCTGTTGACACTTTTTTCACCTGAATTGAAACCTTTGATTCTTGTTCTTGGTTTACCTTTCCACCTTGATTTTTCAAACGACAAAATTTCACGTTTAAATTTGGCATTTTAATTTGAAAATTTTAATAGGCTAAAACGACAGATTTTAGCTATCTGTCCAGCTTACTAAAATTTGCCGCAGCGAAAGGGTTGATACTTGTTAGTAAGAATGATATTTGCAATACGCGCGCTAATGCATGTAATATTCTACTAGTGCAGCGAGGTTCGGTTTGAAGCTCGATACGCTATTGTTTTTCGCAAAGGCGTTAACGTTTAACGAGGCACGTGGAACGAAGTGTGCGAATAAGCGTTGCTGTTGTAAAGCTGTGTCTACGCTATACAACATAACGTTATACAGGGTGTTTTCGAAATCGTTGTACAATCGCAAAGGAGGTGATTCCTACAAATAAAGTAATATTTTTTCATACGTATCTCCGTTTTTGAACAAATCAAGTTTGAATATTTACAACAAAGTTATAAAACAATTTCTTTTACAACGTTGTTTTGTTACATAATGTAGACGCAGCTTAAGATCGACTGAAGTATCTTGTATCCGTGTAAATCGTGCTACTGAGTCCTCTGACGAAACACAAATTAACTAAAGTTGAAAACAAATTATTTCTACAAATTGTTCAAACCGTACTAGTTTCTATTTTTTCGAAAATAGTAGCATTGCCTTATAGTTTTCGAGATATTCTTGAGCAGAGATTATAAAATTCTCTAAAACAATTGACTCTAAAATTATTGATTTTTAGAGTTCGTGTACCTTAATACCTTTTCGTCTATCAGAATTCGTCACTTTATAAAATTCTACCGTAAATTAAAAAAAAAAAAAAAAACAACAATATTGAGATCTCTCTTGCACTTCAATTTACCCCCAAAAATCATGGAACACTGTAGCTGAAATTTGTTCCTGTTGTCCGAAGTAATGCAGACATTCAAGATGAGTAGCATCGGTGATCCATTCTGTACATTGGAGAATTCGTGGAAAGAGTTGCTCATTAGAAAAGTACAAGTATCGAAGCCATCGCCACTCCAGAGAGGCATCCGCTAATCTTAGGCGAGAACGCAGTCATTCAGGTTCGGGCATAGAATAGAATGGGCAAGGGGAGCTTTGGTCGTCTGCAACGTAGAACGCGAGGAATTGCTGTGCTTCCATGAATGCTGTCCAGAATGAGAATTTTGGAATCGGCCAACTGCTTGGGAATTACCCTTGTAAAATCTTGCCTTTGTTACGGTACGTTTCGTGAAAGAACGTTTACCCGAGAATCGTTCGACGATGAATCGTCAGAACTCATTCACCTGTACGATATTTTTCACAAGAACTCTTTCAATTTCAGTGACTGGGGGTGTTGTAGTGATGTAGCTTACGATTGTCCTAAAAATATGTTGTATCGTATTGTAACATTATACGAACAACGTAAGAACCATCTTTCTTCAATTGAAAAATCATTGTATTCTGATAGAAGATATTGTTCGAACGTGTAACAGCAGACTAAAGTATCGGAAGTTTAAATTTGCGAATAAATTAGAAGTGAACTGATCGTTTCGCTAATATCTTCGCTAATATATTTTCAACGTATTGTCAGTTAATGTGCACTGCTATTAAACACTTAC
>NW_017100137.1:1437140-1439500 GCF_001263275.1 Habropoda laboriosa | reverse complement strand
TACAAGAACCGACATAGTGCATTTCTGTTAGGCCGGTGCAAACGAATTTTCGTTATTTCAACAGCTGAAATTGGCAGATCGATACCGTATGTTAAATTTTGCCCGGTCCGTTTCGTCAAACACCTGAACGATCTATCGACAAATCAATTATCCCGAAATGAAGACACCGTAAAAGTAGCGTTCAAAGTATTTTCTTTTTTTTATTCAAACACTGATTTTTACAAATTTCGAATAGTGAAACTAGTTAACCCTTTGACAGTCTAATGTAATTACGAATTGGAGTGAATAAAGTTCATATTTTACGCGTATTATTATCACAGTTCTGATAATATCTCGTCCCTTTCCAACTTTCTCCTTAAAAGTCTCTCTTGAGTGAAATTACTCGTTATTTAACGCACTGCCCGTGTCTCGCTCGGGATGAACTGTCGAAGGGTTAAAAGTGTACAGAATTCAACGAAAATCATTTTCACTAAACACATTATTCTTCTGAGGAACCCAATATTTCGTATGCACCTGGCCTAATACAATTGCTCTTCAATGAAGGTACGACATTTAAGAAAGGAACAATAACCGATCGTCTCAATTTCTCTGTTAGATCAACTCATCTAAAATCCCCCCCAAAAAAATTCAACAACGACTAGTTTTTAGAAGAGGACGATCTCTTTGTGTTTCAGAGGAGGAACCGCTGGAAAACAACAGGACGAACGGGAATCACTCGGCAGGTTCCCGGGGGAGTCCCGTGATCTCAAGCACGCGAGTAACGCCACCCTCGGCTGGCGCGAACTCGGCCCATCTGACCGCACTTCACTCCACGTCACACCATCATCTCCCTCATCATCAACAGCCACAGCAGCAGCAACAGCAGCAGCAGCAACAACAACAACAGCAACAACAAGCGCAGCAGCAGCTTCAGCAACCGCAACAACAACAGCAACAGCAGCAGCAACAACAACCGCAGCAGCAGCAGCAACAACAGCAGCACCACCATCACCACCATCATCACAACAATCACAACAGCACGCATAATCCTTACGTGGAGAATCACAATTCGAATCACTCACAGCAGAATGCCGGCAATCTCGTTGTCGACGTCGAATCAAGCCACGACAATAAGAAACATCGGAACGGGTAAGCTTGTTGTAATTTTTTATTTATTCATGTGTAAGTGATTGATGTACGTTGTTAACACATTGAGGATGATGGGGTGTGCTTTCTTTAGGAGATTCTGTTTAAACAAAAAGGAGGCACAAGTATTGTGATTGAATAAATTTTTACGTATACACGTGTGCACTGCTGTTCTTAAGTATTAGGACACCTATTGTTGTTCTCTTATGATTTAAGTGACATTTCTTAGATACTACAGCTAGATGTTTTATTTTAACGAGTTTCATGATTGAACGTGGAATTGATTTTAAACTTACTCACTTTTAATATTTCCAAATGTTGCTAGAGTTACCTAACTTTTAGCGTATCACTGTTGCAAGGAAAACACGACTTCTGATACAGTTATTCGGTGAAAATTGGGGAAGGAGGTGAAACGAAATATAGGAAAATTTAATTATTGCCTTTTTTTTTTTTTTTTTTTTTGTAGAATTTGTGAACGAAGTACGAATTATCTGGTGGTAGTGTTAAAGTGACGATACATCAGTAAATATATACGTGCTTCTTATATCACGAGATTCCGTATTGAATACATTTTAACGACCGTTTGGATTTATTCGACATTGAACAAGTGTCCCAATACTTACGAATGGGAGTGTGCGTAGTTTCATAAAGAGGAGTTTCTTCATTTTTAATTTTAATTTAAGGTGATCTTTCATTCGTTGTAATTTCCTTAGTTTCGTCTTTCTGAGACAGTTTAACTGACGGTATAAGGGTGGCACGCGTAAATCAGTCGCAATGTGTTAATTTAAAGAAAAAAGCAAAAAAATGATTACATTGTAGCCTGTAATGGGGTAAATGAGTGAGTGATAGGGTTTCATTTATAAGCAATGTATAATTGTGTTCCGAAACTTTTTAGCATGATAGAATTCGAGACGAGGTAAATAGGATTATTTTTAAGTGACCACGTATCTTTAAGGATCGTTTAGGTTTAATCGTTTGTTAAGCAAAGCGTAATCAAATATATTCGTTATTATAAAGTAGATTTAATGCAGTTTAGTTTAATTCTTTAGGGTACTCACTCACGCATATAACATTTCACGCTTAATTAAGCGTCAATTTTCACGTACGGGAGGAGAATGAATTACTTTTAAACATACCTTTAATTTTTTGCATTCTTTTAATTTTTGTTTAATTGCTGCGAACCACTAATGGGATAAAAGGCAACTAAACAGAAGATTAAAATTTTCTTTTTCATT
>NW_017100137.1:1431236-1437039 GCF_001263275.1 Habropoda laboriosa | reverse complement strand
TCACGTTATGTCATTTTATATCGTCCCATTACGTACCAAAGGAAAAGTGTTGAACAGGAATTCAGTTACGGGAACGAGTTTCATTATCTGTAAAAGCGACAATACGAGAGAAATTAGATTAAAATTCAGCCACGGTGAATAGGAGAGGAGTAAATAATGAAAAAGAATGCGGAGATAGAATTAGCTAATTTACGGTTATTCACCAGTCCAGTGGATGGAATCACTGAACAAATTAGCCCCAAAGTGCCTCGTAATAAGTTTAAGAATAACAGAATTAGCATCGCAACTGTGAATGACTTTGTAAAGAAAAACGTCTTCTTGAGATCTAATTAGCATTAAGCAACCACTTTGTCCGTACGATACTTCATTTTGTAGAGAACGAGAGTTGATTCGAGTTAAACAACTTAGAAAATGAATTACCTCCTTGCTCCTCGGTTTATTATATCGAACGATACACTTTTTGCTAACTTTGCATCAAGTGATCCTTACAATTAACAAAATTAGGTATTATGTAAATACTACATTTTATTACACGTGATTAACCCTTCCACGCGCGATGCTTAGCGTCGTTTTCAGTTTTCCGTGTGGAAAAATTACCTTTAGAAGTATTACAAAATTATCCTGTCGAATTTCACTTTTCTATATTATGTATATACGAGATCACGCATAGAAGGGTTAATTTCCATTAAATGCTACATTAATACGTTCGCTGTCCCGAACGAAATGTACTACTATTTAAGAGGATCTTCTGGTCTAGAGCGTCGAAAAACACGCAATTCTGCAAAGGAAACGTATGTTCCTTTCTCTTCAAGAAATTCATTCTAATCTGAAACAAAAATAAAATTCCTGAACTTAGCACGAGTATATAGTTCAAAAAAATGTCGAACGTTAAATGACACTTTGAAAGGAAAAACATCGAGATTACCCTAGACCAGTCAAACTAGTTACTTTTTTCTTAATACAAAAACAAAAGGATATATTCAACGCATCTCTAAGGCAAAAAACGCTAAACAAAATTTTATATTCGCGATGCGCTAGACCAAAAGACCCCCTTATTAAAATCCAATATTATATAACCCTCATTAATTGCTATTGAAAAGGATCAATTATCAATTTCTTGCAACGAAATACAATACACCTACACCACTCATTCTCATTCGTTCATTTTTACCTCCATTATATCTTCAAGAACCTGACCATCCTTCCCTTACAAATTTCCTTTCCATCTCTCTCCTCACCCTTTTCTACTCCCTCTCGGATTCTCGCTTGACCTCTTCCGGCTGCAGCGGCATTATTTTCCCTTTTATCGCGTCCTCCCTTTCTCCGTATTTCTCTCCATTTCCCCCGATTCCGCGGCGACGATGAGATGTCCCTTTCCTTCTCGCCGGTTTTTCCGTCTTCGTCCCGCTGCCGATATGTCAGCCTGTTGCTTCGCGCGGCTCTCCCTCCCTCTTTCTCTTCTCTGTCTCTGTCTGTCTGTCTATCTGTCTGTCTCTCTCTCCGTCTTCTTCTCTGTTCTCTTTTTTCTCGATGCATGGCAAGTCGAGGCAAGAGAGTCTGCTGCTGCCTGGCTTGCTCGCCTGCCTGCTACCCATTCACGCGGTGCATGTGTCCAGGGTGAATGGCACGTGCACGGTGCGTCACTTACCACGTCGCGTTAGACCGTGAGACCGAGACGCGTACTACGATTATCGTGTACGGCTAACTATGCGCCCGTGCGTACCCGCCTTGCAGATTATCGTAATTTCTTTACCACCTTCCGGTTAACTGTTTGAACACGGGACCAGCTCGAAGGGGAATCCCTTGTTATAGACAAGACACGATCTGTGTTTGATGGTTATTAGTAAACGCGAAAATTATTCGAGTGTCGTTTAATGTATGAAATATTAGTTTACTGTGTGTGATAATTTTGTTACTAGTAGTATTTTTTTTTCTTTTTTACGAAATTTATCAGTTTGTTCGAATGTTTCGCTAGATGCGTATGGAAGATGGTTTTTTGAGGTTAAGTAGAAAGTTAACGGGTTAATGGAAGTTATTAAACGAAATATTATTAACGAACTAGTCTTTTTGGAGGTATTCGAATTTTTAGTTACGAAATTAATAGTTCCTTACGGGTTTCGAAATGCGATGTACTTGTGCCATGATTTGATCGAACCGCCAAATGTGTATTAACATTTCCACTAAGAAGAACTGGGAGTCATTTTGAATAACTCGAAGTTTAAAAATTTACGATTCCTTGAGAATATTATTTAAAATGATAAATATGAGCTATTAATATTTTGATTTCTAGAAATATCAACTATTTAAAGATAATTAATTTACAAGTTGAAAATTCTGTGTTTAACTACAACTTTTTTCGTTTCCGTTACCGAGTCTATTAATTGATTACGGTTCTAGCTATAATTCAGAAATAGGTGTAGATCAAGTTTTACTCAAGAATAGAGTAAAATAAACTATTTTAAAAGGGTAACAATATAAAATTCGGACAATTCCTTCTATTTTTTCCTAAACGAAATTTCAATTAATCTCTTATAAAAGTTTGGCGATACTTTTTACTCTCGCCACCAGAGGGACGATACATGAAAACACTTCTTAAAAGCTATCGCCTAACCTATCATTCACTCCACTAGCAATATCTTAACAAAATTTACTCTATTCCCTTTTTCTTCCTCTCTGTCTTCCATAATACTATCTTACCGTAAATAAAAAAGGCAAATGATTGCGAGTTTGTCGATTAAATATTGCAAAGTGCGAAATAAGTATCTTATATCAAGTTCGGGTCGCACTGTTGTGATCTCACCAGGGAGTGATGCAAAAGCAGTATCCATACATATTCCACGTGGCTGTTCGTGCCAACATTTTGCGCGACTCGTGGCAAAGATCTGTGACAAATTAGAAGTATCCAAGCGTAGAAGTTGTAATTTATGTATGCGCGTAAACATATTGTAAAATCAGCATAGTATGAGCTATATTTTAACGTGGCGTGCTACTGACACGTTATCGCGGCTTTTTATGTGAAACCGTGTCTTCCATAAGTCGTTGAAATTAATCCGTCGTCGGTCTGGACTTGAAACGGACGCGCGAGAATGTAACTAGAAAATATCGCGTGTCTATATATATATGTATATTCGTTTCTCTATTCTAGACCGTGTGTAATCCGATCCGGCACCAGAGAAGTGCACAACAAATTGGAGAAGAATCGAAGGGCGCACCTGAAACAATGTTTTGAACTGTTGAAGAGGCAGCTACCATCCCAGGAGGAGAAAAAGTCATCGAATCTTTCGATTCTCCACGCTGCTATCAGGCACATACAGGTATGTGATTGATAATTTGTAATTATACGATTTTCTTAATAAGTAAAAGTTTATAAAATACATCGAAACGTGTTAACACTTTGAGGTTATTTTTTCTTTTATGCAAGAGTACATTGGTAACATAAAGGATATGAAAGAACGTTCTCTTTTGTTTATTTCATCCATAAGCGTTTTTGTCGATGTAAATTATAAAAATTCCAAGTTTTTTCGTGTTACATCAGTTACATCTCGTTTCGTCCAACTTATCTTCAGACGCCCGACTTTCGAATCGCGAAACAACAAGCAAGAAGAGCGATATGCACTGTCTACTCGACAGAATTTTTCAGATGTCGCTTCCGACCGCTTACGTAAATTTTTCTTTTTCTCCTATCCATATTTGCGTCTGTGATTGCAATTATTGTGTCTTTAAAGCAGACGCCTGTACATTATCGACGACCTCCAACTTCGGTTTCGTTTCATGTTATTCATGAATTCCTTTTTTCCGCCCGTATCTTTGACACATTGCCATACGCAGCCCGTTTATTCCGATATATTGCCCGTGTTATCGGGCATAATAATTTTCACGCGAAAAACTAACCGACAGAGGCAGCGTTTTCATTGTCGCCTATTTCTTTTTCTATTTTTCCTTATTTAATAACGTTATCGATATAGGTTATATGCAGGAACGCAGCTTGTACACCGATTATACCCTCTGTTTGCATACACGTAGCAACATTAAGCACGTCTACCGTAGAGATTAGGCTCGCACGCAAAACATTTCAGTATCGTAAAAAATGCTAATTGCGCTCCCCATTATGCCAGAGCGGTTTCCAGTGTCCCGGGTCGGCTGTTTGACCTAGCGTGAAATAAAACTACACACACGGTAATCCAGCACCGGGAGACGTATCGTCGTGGCACCTGAATGCGAGAGCACGTAATTCCGTCGTTCGATTCTCACGGTTGATATACCACGATATCGTCGATATCGCATTGACACGCGACTTTCCCGAAAATAAAAAAAGAACCAAGAGACTCTCGATCATCCTTTTACCGTGCAATCGAAGTCCATGTTTATTCTGCAGTTGTAACCTTTTGTACGCAAGATACAGCAATTTTCATTCTGTTAATCGGTTTGGTTAATGTATTGCGTCTCATGAATTACGTATCGGTGCGTGATGTAACACACCATGATGGTAAATAGCAATTAGTCGATCGAAGATAGTAGTGTGTAGTATCGAGGCGGAAATAAATCATTTTACTGTATTGATAGCGATGTTGGTGCAGACATGTGACGATGTTGTCTGTAGAAGGGAAACCTAACCTTAAACGTTTAATTTTTTCACTGCGCTCTTCGAAATTGGTAAAAATTTTAACCGGTTACTTGATTTTCATTCTTATAAGTTGAAGTATGATTTACTTTATATTCGGATACAGATATAACGATACAATTAAAACGGAGGATTTCTAAATAATTGCGAATTGAATCGAGTTTAACAAGGTTATAAAAGATTTTATCTCGAAGGAACAAACGTATAGTTTATTAAACACACTTGTTACGTGTATTTTTTCTTTTTTTCTGTTCAAATTCGGCCGAGTTGCGAAACGGACATTAACTTTACGTGCGACGACCAAGAGAATTGCGCGAATGCGCGTCCCCGCGAAGGTCGACCACACCTCCTCCTTTCAGTTCTTTCGTGATTCAACTACAACCCTACCACGAGCCTTTCGGCCTCTTCCTCGCGCCTCTGCAGTCCGTACTCGTGCTCCCACATCTTCGTCTCTTTTTATTCATCGGTCTCCTCTCTCTTTCGCCCCTCTCTCGTTAGCCAGTTTACTTTCTCTGTCCCTTTCTCCATGGTTTGCCATCTTGCTCGATCCGCGCATGTTTCTCTTTTTCCCTACTTACCGCACGATCTGTTTGTTTCTTTCCAATACGCGTACGGCATACATATCGTTTCCATCGTGCATATATACATGCAAAACCCGGGTAACATATTTCTTTTCCTCTTTTCCTGGTTACCTTCTTTTCCTTCGGCTTGAACGCGTGCACTTACAGTATATTATTCTACCTATTTGTTGGAATTACTTTTTTCATATTTTCTCGCTTTTTACAGTACATATACTCAGGTCTTTCCTTTCCATGTTATCATTTCACTCGTTCCTTTACTTATTCCGTGTTCTGTACACGGAGTCGTTTCTAGAGACACACGTTGCTCCTCCCACCACCGTGTTGTCATCTTTGTTTCTTTGTCTTTCGCTATCCCCACTCTTCTACCCAGTCTCGTCCCTTATCTCTTGTTCTTTTTCTCCTTCCTGACCTCTCTTTTCTTTCCGCGTGTATCTTCCATCTCGCTTTTTCCCTCCGACTGCGTTTCGTCTCTGCAGTTCCATCTCCCCTCCACTTTTCTCCAACCCTCTCTCCTTCCACTCTATTCCCCCGTCCGTGTCTGCCTGGCATTGTCCACGTACTCTTCCGTCTCGCTTCAGCCGCGTCCCTCTCGCTCTAGGTC
>NW_017100137.1:1411875-1430987 GCF_001263275.1 Habropoda laboriosa | reverse complement strand
CCCCCCCCCCCCCCCCACTATCACATGACGTGTTCGTTTTCTTCGTCTGGCTTGCGCGTCTCACATCTTTTTTCCACTTCTGTGCAATCCGCGCGTATGCGTACACGGCGCTCCTCCGCGTAGACGCTGTGCCTATTTGGTTCCACGTGACTGTGCGGCCATTGGTGTCACACCGCATGGCACGTACGGCACACGCTGCTATCCGAACTTTTATCGTTCGGCGCCATTGTTGGCGACGTCTAACTAAGTGCGAGGCAACGCTTCGCACAGACAACGTGTCGAAATTGCACGTCGACTTACAGTAACGTCACGCTTGCGCGTAATTACGCGAGATTATCGGTCTTGGATTTCCAATGACCGATCGACTACGTTTCTCGAAACGCGCCAGCGTTGTTGGTTAAGACCAATTTGCAATCTTCCTGCTTTGTATCTTATAAATAAAAGTCATTTTATATTTTTGCATGTTTTAAATTATACCTCAGCGCTCTATTCATAAAAATAGTATCATAATTTATGTTAAACAGATACATTTTGCATTTCAAAATGCATCAACGATAAGTTGTTTTTCGAGAATAATTTTGAATTTTTAGTATAATTATGCTTTATGGTCGTCTCGCAGTTGAGAAAAATCTGAAATTCTGCGTGAAATTTCGCGGCACAAAAATATATCGCACCATTACCGACGCAATAATAACTTCGCGAATAGTTGCCAAACTTTCAAGATCGTTGGGTAAGCTAGGGTATTATTTCGGAGATTGGTGTGGCTGTCGCAGGTGCGAATCGTTATTTTGTCTGTTCGCGACTTCAATGCTACAATGAAAACTACAGGTTCCGTGGAAACGTTTAACCGAAGCTTTTGCTCGCTCCGACTTTCCCCGCGAGTGAGAGCTTCACCGATAAGCGGCCACGGGCAGAGACTGAAGTGTAATGTAATTATTAGACGTTAAGTGGCACGATAACGAGGCGTTCCCTTAACGGAGCCGGCGCACATCTAATAAATATCGCGTAAAAGGGTACTCGACGAAGGTAGATATTCCAGGAACGGAGTAACATCGAAGATACGAATGAAAGGAAACCGATAATCCACTGCAGGTATGATGACGCCTCGGGCACGTTTAACTTGCTCTGTTCTCGTTAGTTCGCAAAAAATCCGCTAGTCTCGCATGCATGTGAGTTCGGTAAAGTCTAATAAAGTACGTACACGATTTCCACGGCACGTACGACGTGCAAGATAGAGAAGATGTAGAAAGAAAACGAAAATGCTGTTTGCGTATATCCTAAACACGATATTGTGTGCGCGAATCCTGTTGGAGGCGGTTTACCCACGTGCTTATAAACCGCGCGTGCGCCTATTCATGCAACGGCCTTCGTGCTCCTTCCCCCTCACCTCTTCTGCCTTGTCTCTCCTTCTGTACGCGCGTCTGTCTATTTCTGTTCCGTATCTCTCTGTCTTTTTCGCAATATACATACATTCCCCTCCTTTCTCTCTCGCTCACCTCTCCTTATCGCTCGTGTTGTGTTTCTCTATCTTGTTCCATCCTCTTTGCCCGCGATTCTATTTCTTTCGTTCCTTTGCGTTTCTTATTTGCTCTTTTTCTCGGGCCACGAGTTCCGTCTCGTTCCCCGCCTGGTTATGTCTGTGTGTACGTTGGCGATCCCAGTCATCTGTTTTCTGCCTGCGTTCCTCTTTAAACTCGACCGCGTCTACTCTCCTTTCTCTCCCCCCACTTGACGATTCCACCACGTGTACCTATATCAGTTCGCGCCGGTAGCGCTGTGCCACTCGCTGTCACGTGCGTTCCTACGCGAAACGTTTTTGCTAATGCGGAGTCGAACGTTTATCACGTTTTGAGGGAAAGACATTTTCGAGATTTCTAGCGTCACACGTGCACGCGTGTAAATTATTTTCGCATATTTTCGCATTTGTCTCCCCTTTGCGTTCGTTTCGCATTAGCGAAGCGTTAAAATTGATTTTAGCGTTGTCCCTCTAGTGCAAAAGTAGCTGCGAGCGAATATATACGTTCATACTACGTTTCTAACCTGCAAATTAATTTAAGAAAATATTGGTGTACAGCTTAATATTGTGAAATGTCAATTTTCAAACACCAATGTACTAATTTTACAATTTTCAATTTCTCAATTATACATTTTCTACTGTTTCCCGTATAAAGAAAGAACGTTCACAATCTTCGAAGTTTAAAACTCCTATTTCCTGTACTTTCACAGCAATCTAAATTTGCGTTTGCTAGGAGAATGAACTTAGATCATAACACTAGATCGACTCCTGGAAACCGTATTACGCGCAGCGTTGGTTCTTCAGTCAATTTCCTTATCGTGGCTGGAATTTTGTGTTGCGTGACTTTTTTCACCACCTGTGACGTGAACCGAGCAAGTACGAACACGCGCGAGCTGCGCGTGATAAGATTCGAATTTGCACGCTGCAAAGAATTTCGTCCTTGCATATTTTCATTCTTTTTGACTTCTCGCGAAGCATGTGCTGGTTGTCACGTGCACATATCTTCACGCATGTTCGTGGTGACGTCAAATGTAGGGCTTATCGTATTTCGAGGGAGAGGTATTCTCTGAATCTGCAGGAGTATCATCTGTCGTTTGCGCTAAGGTATTCTCGAAAGCGAAGCGAGAACGTTTCTATGGGCTTTCTCTCGCTTTCCTCGCGTGCGTATCCATTCTTTGGAAAGGTCTAATTCTCATGAAGTTTAATTACGAAATAAAGTAAATTACGTATAATTATCAGAAGGACAATTTTCGAATAGTTTTTAATATTATTTTAATATTTAATATTCATTTCATTCTTCCTAACCTCTAAATATTTCGAATAAAATGTACACGCTTTATTTACTCAATTTAGCGTAGTTTGGTTAGGTTAGGTTGGATTAGGAATTAATGAAATATGTTATTATTTTACACGCATATTTTTTCAATAATAAAGACAAATCTGAAACAGTGAAACACGATCTGTTCGTACTCCAGTGTGCAAATTTGATAAACAAAAGTGATTTTGTACACGATAAGTGCGTATACATAATCTGTCTCTACGAGGCCGTAGCAGTTTCGAGTAAATAAATATATCTTGTTATCAGTTAGAACATATTTGCGCTTTCTCGTTTGTGAATAATCAGAATCTGTCTGAAACACGTGCTTATATAATCTCGAGAGCATTTTGCCATTTTATACCCCTTCAATCGAAGACTAATTCATTTTTCTGAGCTCCGAATGAAAATCGAGCCTCGCCAATATTCTAGACTAGATCTGTAGAAAATTACGAACATTACGAGACTTCTGCATTATCGATTCGTTCATCCTTTTTAATCGTGAGAATTTTGTTACAGTCGTTGAGAAGGAAGGAACGAGAGTACGAGCATGAAATGGAAAGGCTTGCCAGGGAAAAAATCGCTGCTCAACAAAAATTATTAGCTCTGAAGAAGGAACTCGCGGCTACATGGGATCACATTGATTTTAATACTCTTTTACCGGAACAAAATTCAGCTGCCGACGTGGCGGCTACAAGAAGTGGCAAGTTTTATCATTATATTTATATTTAGATTTTTTAAGCTATTTCACCTTGAACAATTTTCTAATAAATTTTAAATGACATAAACATTCTTTAATAATACATTTAAACTGCTTAAAAATATTCCTATTTTTAATAAATACTCCGAAGAATTTTAGGTTATTTATATGTAACCTACGAATCGATTGCATTATCATTAAAGCGTATAAAACATAAAATTAACGATATAAAATAAAAAAAATCAATAATAATTTCGATCAAATTTTTATCTAACCATCTTCTTTCTACTAAAGTTTCAGAAAACATGGAGGTCGACGTAACTGGGCTCGCTAGGGGTGGCACGAGGTACAGCAGCACCAGCAGCCTGAGCAGCGCAGCCACGGCCAGTTCACCGCAAACGCTTCAAACGACCAGCACGACTTCCAATATTCATAATCAAGTCGCCACCGCGGCTGTTGTATGTCAGACACAGGGAATGAACCTTGCGCCAAGTTCCAGGGAAAGTCCACCTGCGAGTTCGAGTCCTGGAACGCCCGCACCTAGTATTCCTACTCCAGCACAGGTACATTGAAACTCTCAGATTTTAACAGAAGTGGCATCTTTTTCATTATAAGACGACGAGAAAAAGTTTTTTATGGACGGTTAGATTAGCTCAATCGGTTAAGCGTGTGGCCGATAATCCGAAAGTCCCGAGTTCGAATCTCGGTTCTGTAAAATTTCTGACTGAGCGGTTTTCTTTCTCTCATAGATAGGCTCGGTATATATAATGATTTTATAAGCACCGCTGGCCCGTTTGGGCACAACGTGCGTTTAGCGTTGTGTGTGAAACGGTGCAAGAATAAATCATCACCATCTGCAATAATACTGTTTATGAGAACTATGAGCAAACAGGTAAAAAGGTGATGAACAATTTCTTTTTTAACGTAGGAAAAATTACATATTACTATACAAGTGTAAAAAAAATGTATCTTCGTACTTTTTTACACAAATACATTTTTTCTGCAACAATGTCTAAAAGAAAAAAAAAGAACATTTCTCGTCCGTATAAAATCAATTTTATATCACAGTATTTATCTTAAATTTAAGAGTATGTACTCGCAAAGTCCATTTCATTCGAAATAACGTATATTTTCATTCTAGGAGAAAGTTAACACATCGCCAACGGGTATAGTACAACAGTCGCACCAGCTGCACCTGCCGATCAGTGCTCAAATGTTGAACACGAGTCAAGGCTTGGCGACGATCGTGCCGACGCTGCAGCACATCGGGCCGAGTCTCAGGGTGATACCTGGTGACACGAGGCAGCTTCTGGTCACTCACACCGCCGGCAACAACGAGTCCAGACCGCTTACGTTGGCCGTGCAAAACTCTTCGGATCAATCGAGGCCGCTGATCGCCGTGCAATCGAACACTGGAAGTGAGCCAAGGCCCGTAGCGCTGGTCGTTCACTCGTCCACGGCCAACGACAACAGAGTAACGTTCGTGCATTCTAATCTGTCCAACAACGACAGGCCGTTGGCCCTAGCCGTGCAGTCGTCCGCCAATGACGTCAGGCCAGTTACATTCGTGCACTCGGCAAACGAGGGAAGGCCGTTAGTTCTCGCCGCGCATTCTCCTGCACTGAATGTGTCGAGTGAGTAACTTGGAACAATCTTTTTTTATGTTTGTCAATGTTGTTTTATTATGAAAGAACACCGATACGTTTTTGTTATTGTTGTTTACCCAGTGCTGCTCGAATTATACTTTATGGAGTATAGAGCTTTCCCTATTTTGTCTTCATCGTTTTTAGTAGGGTTAGGAACGTTACTGCAGTTAAATCTTGTAGAAAATAAATAGCGATTATAGTTGTCGTTTTGTGTCAGTAATAAAAATGTACAGAAGAAGCATAATTGTACAGCAAATTTCACCTATGAACAGGTCATTGCAATTATTGTCCGGTGTTCAAATTAACCTCTTACAATTACTTTACGAATTTTTAACGACTACAAAAGTTAGCGTTAGCTACTCGCTAATTTATATTGTGTCAGATGGGAAGGTTGCAATAATGTACATGATTTGTATTTGATAGTCTATATTCTTATAAATTGAAGCGGAAGTTAAGATAAACATTCTTAAAAATGCAACTTGTTTTTAGCATATCTATTGATTTAAAAGTATATCTAAAATCCATAGAGTTTTGTAATTTTAGTAAAATTACAAATATGTAGTGAATATTGTTCTCTGAGAGAATTGCGTGGTTTAAATAGTAAAAGGATGTGGAAGGGTGCAATTGTATAAATGAACTTCATTCATGAATAGCACTGATTTGATTCTGCAACTGCTGGATACAATGTAGCAATTTTAAATTGTGTTTCAGACGCTCAAACAAGGATAAGAGCGGGAGATGCGCAAACCACACATAAAATGGTCGGCGGTGTGACGCTGGTAGGCGGAAATGGATCGGAGCTGACTAGACTTCCCGGTGGCGCTGAATTGAACATACTCCCAGCAAATGGTAATGCTTTACATTGAATTGATCTACCATTTTTTCTCTGCCTCCTGTCCCGCGCTTGACAAATCGTTCATGGCCGTACCTCTTACACTTGCCACCAGAGGGACAACACGGGAATACCTTTCTCGCAAGTTATTGCTTAATCATTCATTTGTATAAATACAACTTCCGTCTTGAGTTCAACTATGACTCCTATATTGCCTCTTTACAAGTAATCGAAATGCATCATACACTCAAGGTCAAAATTGCACTGTTGTGATTTTGTAATAAATTGGTGCAAGATAAAAACTAATCATTGAGCAGAGTAACTCGTATTTCTTTCATGTGCGAGTCACTTTGAAAATGACTGACAAAGTTAATTATAACTCCTTGCACTTCAAATTTTATTTAACACTTCGATTTATTAACTTACATAACACAAACACTAAGTATTAGATTTTTATTTATGGAAAAACCAACTAACTAAACGGTGAAATTCAGAAGACCACACACTTGGAGTGCAAAGTGTTAGAATTACGTTCAACATTGTTACAACATTATTTCATTCATTCAAAGAACATAATATATCTTACGGTGCAATACTCCTATGGGTTGTAGGATTAACGCTGAGCCACGCAGGAGTGTCGCTTCAAACTACAACAGGTAAACCAGGCTCGACAGTGATGCAGAACGCTCCGTCCACAGAGGGTATAGCTCACATCGTTGGTCCACACACGCCCCTGTCCGGACTGACGCCGATGACCGTCGTCTCGCAAGGGAATCAAGTGACTGCTCATATCCTGGCTCCGTCGAGCCTCGCGGGGAAAATGATCACCACGCCGATCCTCAAGTCCGTGGCACAGATGCCGATCGTGAACGCTCAGTATATAAATACAACCACCCTGGTGAAGCCTGTCGTGGTCGTCAGCTCACCGGCAACATCGACGCCGCAATCGACGACGGCTTCCAGTACACAACCTTCCTCGACCACGCACTCGACCGTCTGACAGAATCAAAAGAAAGTGAAACTAGTTTGAGAAATGGCTACCGCCAGGTGTATCAAAGCATGGAGTTACAGAGATTACGACAGATCGGTGTACAAACGACACGAGTCCACGTTTCACTGCTACTCAACAATACACGCATGTACAGGATCTCGTGCACTGATTCGATAGGAGATATAGTAGTGGTCACGTTAAGATGGCAGACCTGAACAGGGAGAGGATGATTTTAGATGAGAGAACTCTGTCCGTCATGCTATTCCCGACATCGAAGGAGGATTTCCTATTTTTTAAAACTTCACTTGCGTTCCTTCGTGTTTTTTGAATTTTCGAATGTTTATACTCTTCCAAAGAGTGAGCCGACTGAGATTGGAAAAAGGGGGAGAGAAAGGTGTTGAAAATGCCGTTGCTCAACTTGTTGCGATTGTGCATGGTACCTCGAATGCTTCAGAGAAGTACTTATGGGAAGTATAATGCGACACGAGGCAGCTTCAGATGTGAATAATTATTTTCTTTTCGTTATTCGAATAGCAGAAAGAGCGTGCGTGACGCACACGACGAAATTTTCCGATGCGAGCATTTAATGTTTACAGATTCTAAATTTTGTCGGTCGAATTATAAAGCTCCGGGAAATGAAACAATTTATAATTCTTCGTGTTACGATTATTTGTTAAGAGATTTCTTTCAGGAATTACTTTAAATATATATGTAGTATTATGAACAGATTTCATTGACAGACGAGAAAGATTTGATTCGTAATTTAAAAAGATAAAAAAAAAATAATGTTCACACGATTTTTACATTGCTTGACCGCAGAGTATGAGAGAATTCATACTAACGTTCTGGTACCTTGTTGCAATTGAAGAAGTTCAGCAAAAGAAGACGAGGAAGAAGAAGAAGAAGAAAAAGAAACTAAACGACTGTGTTTAGAGAGTGATGTTAAATTAAAGAATTGTATGATATAGAAGATTGGTTTAAATGTTTGAAATTGATCGAAATCTTGATAATCGGATGGATGATAAAAATAATGCTTATGCTTTTTAAATTAATCATTATGTAATTAAAAAAAAAAATAGTGGCTGTGGAGAAACGATGATCGTTTTGCGCCTGTAATATTTACTTTCGGAAATTAGACGGTATATTGTGACACTTCCGTCGCGTCAAATGCGCACCAAGGAGCATGCGGATACGTTTTTTCTTTTTTTTCTCTCTTTTTTTTTTTATATAGAATGTGCTCAAGTATTTATTCATTTCTATTTATTCTACAAAATGCAACGCTATGTGAGCAAGAGCAAAAAGGAAACAAGAAGCGTTCGCCTTAGCTTCTTAATTCTTAATATCTTTACTGGGTTCATTTCGCGAGAACGTTCGCTTATAACTATTGGAAAGAAGAAGAAAAAGAAGAAAAGAATTACACGAAACATGCATGCGTACGTTTTTCTTTTAAAAATATAGTAGTTCGATTTCCGTGGAAATCTGTGTACAGACGAAACGTTATATATTTTGCATACTATTTTGCTGCAAGTGTTCAGACGAATGAGAACCACGAGGGGGAGGGGGGTTAATTCGCGTTGCAAGAGAAAATCAGAATTATTTGTATACATGTAATCGTTTACCGTACTATTTTAAATTGTTTTTTTTTTCTACGCGTAAGTAAAGGAGGAAAAAAAAGAAGATTTACGTTTCATCTTGCAATACTAAGTTTTTTGAGCTTTCATTCGATATACTCGATGCGAGACCGTTAACGGTGATATATTCTCAGCTTAAATAGATTAAAATGACGCTAAGTGGTAGAACACAAATACTTATCTTGCAGACGTGACGAATATATTTTGTTGGTTACACTGTAATTCATCTTCAAATGACTTTACGTGTGATCGCTACATTGCGCTCTGTCGGTTGAGATTTCCTCTTATGTACGAAATTCACTACAGAAGTACAAAAGAGTAAGCTCTCATAGTTAAAAATCTACTGGATTTTCTCTTCTTTCATTTAAGATACACTTTTTACTCATCTGCTTCTGTAACACGATTGATTTCTTCTTGCTCTTTGAAAATTCTAACGAAAATTCTAACCTAAAGAAGAAAATCGAATCGAACGTCTTGAAAATGAAATAGAACTGCATGGAACTCGAATTACCGTAAATTTAGGCACAACACTATGCACGTTATTTTTCTTTTTGTTGAAAATG
The DNA here is from genome assembly GCF_001263275.1 of Habropoda laboriosa. Lineage (NCBI taxonomy): Eukaryota > Metazoa > Arthropoda > Insecta > Hymenoptera > Apidae > Habropoda > Habropoda laboriosa. Next base: position 1,421,793 of record NW_017100137.1, on the reverse strand, counting down.
ATTCGCTGACTAGCACCTTATTGACGTAATACGAGCAAAGGAAATTCTTTGTAAATTTATTTGTTTATTGGACTCTCAAAGTTATATATTGTATATATAATTACTATTTATTATCTCGTTTATAACATTCGAAATTTGAATTGCACACCTCTTGTGCAACAGAGGTCGAATGTTCACGTATATCGATTCTTGCATGTGATTCTCGTTCGATTCAAAATGGCGACATTGGTCGATAAGGTGCTAATTTCGATTGAATTTCGTAAACTCGTACATCGCCATAATAAATTGCAATTTCTTTGTCTTTCCGTGTGAGATAGCACGTACTTGAAGGAGAGAATTAAGAAAATGGATAAATACGATATTCAAAGAACGACGCGCAAGAAAGCAAAGCGAGAAACGTTCGAAAGTGGTGTAACTCGGAGTTTTTATACGCGCGCGCGTGTGTGTGCGAGTGTGCATGATATGACTGTTAACGGTCTCTTTTCAGAATATCACGATTTGTACTCTAGTATTATTATTAACTTGTATCTGCGTATACACACATATATATCTTGTTTTTTTTTTATTTTTTAAATTATTTAATCAAAGGCTTTGGTCAGTCAGTTTAAGCGCTGATTAAATGTAACTACGTAATAACGCATGGGCGCTGTGTCTTTAGATCTATCGAGAAAATTCGTTAAAGGATTTCTATAAGTTATTGGTAGAAAGCGGAGAACAATATCGTGTTTTCAGGGAAGTTGAAACGCCTGAAACGTTCATGAACTTTGTATACATTATGGAATTGTTGGAAACGTCAGACACGTGACAGAGAATTTCGAAGAAACGTATTTAACGCGTTCAACATTGTACCGTGGTTATGTTATACTACTCGAAGCAATGAGAGAATCATGTTTCTGGAATGAAAGAAAAGGCCGATTAACGAAAAAATACCGTGTATTTAATATAGCAATATTTTTAACGCATTTGAGTGAACCTAACTCATGTAATATTATATCTTGGTGATTTTATACGAGATATTTTATTGAGTGATTAAATTATTTGGGAAATGATTCTCTTACAGTTTTGAGTACTATATTCTAAGCTCGCAGTTACAATAGTTTCCATTTCGATGTGTTAAATAGTCCACTTTAAATTTGCTACAGTCATTCAGTTTTTGCTATCATTTTGAACGCGTTAAACACAGACTCTATTCGCGACTGTTTCGATAAAGTACCGTTTACAAAGTAATTATAGTACTACTAAATTAGTAGAACTATTTAAATAAGTAACGCTACTGAATCAGTAGTGGTTTCGTTAGACTGGAAAGCAGTACTTTATCGCGACACGCCATATACGATAATAAAAGAAATCTCAGGTTTCAACACGTGTATTTACCAGTTCGTTACTTCTCCGGTTTCATAGCGTGTCTCACAGCCACGGTGATTTTTTTTTCTGCGCGTTGTTTCGATACACGAGAGAAAGTACAGAGATTCGTGTCCGTACACACTGCAATCGTTTATCTATCGATATATTTTCGTCGAACCGTTGTTGTTTTTACTTTGTTACACGTTCGTCCTTTTCGTTTCGATATTTCGACTCGATGTAACATACTCGAACATAATGTACACTTTGTTTTCTTATTACTTTCGATCGAGATCGATTTAATTAGTCGTCGTCCATTGCTGATTAGGCGCACTCTGCGGTTAATATTGAGCAGGTCTTTCGTAAAAGAAACTAAATGAGAAGAAAAAGAATATGTCTTTCGAGGAAATATAACATTTCCATTTCGTAGTGTTTTGCGTGTGTTTCTACGTTCCAAGAGCCGTTACTGAAAGAAAGAGAAATTTTCCTGGATGGATGAACAATTCTATTCGAGAACACCGAAATCGGCGCGTGCACTAGTCATTTTCGTTCCCTCCTTTGTCGTATCTTTTTTTTTTTACTTTTTTTTTTTTAAGCGACCAAACAATTGCTCCGCTGGGCTTTCGAATTGTATATGTTGTTTTTTTTTGTTTTTTTTTCGTAATTCGGCATCGTTCCGTTAATGAATCCAACCTTGTGAATCGTGCAATGGATGTAAATAGTTGTACTAGATGTTGGGGGCATTCTTTAATCACGCTACGCAGAACGAGCGACTGAAAGCGCAGGCGAGAGGGTTTGTTGACACTTAACCTCTAAACGTAAGGCGAGTAATAAATGATATTCCGTTATTTTACAATTCTTTTGCAATCCTTTGTCCACTGTTTGTCTCAATGAACGTAACGTTCTCCATATTTTTCAGATAAGAGAAAAGAGCGACAAATTTATAGCGAAACAAATTGTTCTATCGATGAAACATATGGCCTACGTGTAAGTAAGGTGGATCTCGAAAGAATTTACGAAAACATTCATTGTTGCTCCCCTTGCGTTTGGCGAAGTTAGAAGAGAGAAAAAGGAAGACAGCGGTAGGACGAATCAAAACGAGACCGCGTTCGCGTTTTTGCTGTTCAGACGTATGATGAGAGAGAGAGAGAGAGAGAGAGAGGGGGGGAGAAAAGTCAAAAAATGATACAAATATCCCTTTTTGTACATAATGAAATAGAGAAAAGAAGTTTAAAAAAAATGAAGAATTCTCGTCGGTCAGCGGGAACAATCCGGTCGACGGGGAGAGAGAGAAAGAGAGAGAGAGAGAGAGAGAGAACGTGCGAGGAATCTATGTGTACATGAACAATGTGATATAAGTAATTAATAAAAATTACTAAGCACTATAGCGTTTAAGCGGAGAAAAGGGAGAGAAAGAAACTGTTAAACCGTTTACAGCGTAGACGTACGATGCTAACTATTATTTACTAACATCCTAAAAACAAAAAAAACCGTAAGGGAAATCTAATTGTACATAGAATTACGAGAGGGAGAGAGAGTGAGAGACAGAGAGAAAGTGAGAGAAAGAGAAGGGGAGAGAGGGAGAGAGAGAGAGAGAGGTTCGAACATGTTTTTCTGAATAAATTCTATGAATTAAGGAAATTTATTTCCTGGGAGAGAAAACAGTATTAGATCACACTTTGTAATTATTCGTGACACTAGGTGGTAGTGACTCGGATTTCTTAATTGCAAGAAAGTTATTACGTGGTGTAATGAGTTTCTTCGATGACGAGTTATATCAATGTGAAATTATAAGTATATTAAATATGTTTTTTATGAACATCGGAATTGGTAGAGTGTCCATCGTATCCCTTCGCGTGTGATTTTTTTTTTTTTTAAACGTGATGAGTTGCTATAAGGATTATTGATATATGTATATGTATACAAAGAATTTTTTGTTGTTGTTAGTATAGAATGACTTTCGTTTTAATTTATTTTTATTAAATTAGAACTACAAAGTAGTGGAAAATCTATGAATATCCTCATAGCGATTCATTATTATTCAGATAATAGCGAAGTGAGAATAAAAAACGAAGAATCAACAGTGTCTCTCATTTATATATCCAGCTATAAAATAGTGTAATAATATTTAATAGTTTCTAATTTCTTTTTTTTCTCTCTCCAACATTTCCAAGATTTTCTATTCTCACTTCGCAATTACAAAGCGTCCACTTTAAATAGCAACAAAGCATGCAGATTGAACTTCTCAAACTTGCGAACGTGATTAAAATGAAAGTGTAATAGCGGGTACAATACTGCAATTCCAAGTCTATCTCAATTTACCTCGATGACCAGGTTGGACAATCGTTTCTCCAGTTGTTCGTTGTGGTGGTACTGGCGAGAAGTTAGTTTTAAAGAATAGGTTCAATAAAGTAAAAAATCGAAATCAGATCTGTTGTTTAATTCGAAGTGTGTTGCCGATGAGTTTCAAATTTCCTCCGATTTTTCAATAAAAAAAGAACAAGAACATTCTTCGTCCAATTCAATGATTCATTCTGAATACCTGCGAGAAGGTTTCGATTCGTTGAAGGAAAACAAAAAGAAAAACACATATGCACGAATAAAAGCATCGTGTGTGCTTCCCATAACCTTAAACTTAAAAAGAAAAAAAAATAGAAAAGTAAGAGTACAATTTTATTTGAAAAATCCTTAAGTTCTTCTCGCTTAATTCTTTCCAATAAGTTCTTCTTGTTGCAAACAATTACGGAATCGCTTAGTGACTGAAAAACCAATTTATTTTCATACTGTGACTTTATCATTGACAATAATCATTATACGAGGGACGGTATTATCCACCGTCACCATCATTGCACACAGGATGATAGATGCGTATCGGAGACAAGGAAAATAGAAACGACAATAAATTACAATAGTAGCTCGCATCGCGACGAACATGAGTCTCTCTTGCGTCGAATCGATCGGTCGGTCGGTCGATCGATCCGCGATTTATTAATCCAGAAAAATCTCGATTTTATGTATCCATTTATTAAAAATATGCACTAATTCACATTGTGTATGTGTGTACGTGTATATATGTACTTCGTGTACATATGCATGTATGCATGTAAATAGTGTGTATATGTGTATGTGTGTGTGTAATACCGTTACTTTCAATTAGAGTAGAGTATAACACAATCATTAATATTGTCCTCTATCTACGCGTTGAGACACTTCTAGCACGTAATTCTCAAAATATACAATATTCTCGTGTTCATCGTTTACAAAAAACTAGATTCTTTCTTCCTAGACGCTTGGGTAGAATTTCTTTGGAATTTCTAACTACAATCCTGAACATCTTCCTCCGTCTTCCTTCTTCTTCTTCTTCTCTTGCTTCTTTTATCTCCCCCTTTCTTTCGCTAAATACTCTTTCTTTTACTTTAACTTCGTTTCTTTCTTCTTTTTTTTTTTTGCTTTTTTCGTTCGTATTTTTTTTTGGTCGGTTTCACAGGTATTCTCGGCTGTCGTCGATCGTCGCACTTCCGTTTCAGCACGCGTGGCGTACGTGTACACATACATTATACATATACTCTGAGTACAAGTAGCTTTCATCTTTTTTTTGCTTTTTTCTTCGAAGATTTACAAACTCAATTTTTCAAACATAATAATTAGTCTAACGAGTAATACTTTTACGAATTCGCAACTCGTAAACTGTATAATAATATCCCTCTTCTTTTTTTTCCTTTTTTGGTTTTTTAAATATTACGGTTAAGAGTGACGTTTTTTCCCACTTCACGTTCCATTTTTCACATACAGATCACAATATCTTCCCTTTTTCTTTTCTACGCAAACAAAATATCAATGGCAAAGTTCATCGAATTATTACTAATATCGGAACTACGGAAACGTGGACTGTTAAACTTGTTAATACATTTCATACGCTTCGTCGAGAAAATCGTGTGTAATCAGATTCTCGAACGTACATCGAACATGCGTTTAAAACAATACAAAAAAAGAAAGAGGGGGAAAAATGATATTTCAGTTTATTTTCGATCATTTCGGAAAGAGTTCTAAGAAATCATCTTTGCGATTTCGTAAATTTCAGACGTCCTCGAACAGCAAGAGGACCCATACGAACTATCTAAAGTTTCGCGATTACCAACGACGACGAGCAATTACATTTAAATCATCCGAATTCGAATCGTCGTCGATCACAGAATGAAAAGTCGAACACTTTGCATGAAATTGCGTTTAGACAATTTTTGTAGAATCACGTAGACGTCGAGTTTCTTCATTCTTCCTTTCTTTCTCTTTCTTTTTTTTCTTTCTTTCTTTCGTTTCCTTTCTCTCGAAGTATCTGAACTTTCGACGGGTCTACGATTTCGAGAAAAAGAAGAACATCTCGAGGCAACCAGAATTTTTACACACGGCGAGTTCTCGCATTGACTACCCATCGGAAAGGGTGCACTAAACGTTTACTAAAAATAGCTTATATAAAACATCTGCTTCAGAGCGATGGATCTTTTCTTCACTTCTTCATTTCTCTTCTTCCTCTCTCTCTCTCTCTCTCTTTTTCTTATTTGTTTCTTTTATATACTCGGCATTTACAGCTTTGATCGCTTCTTATTATAATAAAAATACTATATAGACGTGGACCTTGCACTTACGGATTACGACTTTTTTTCTTTCTTCTTTTCTTTATCTCTTCATTGAATATAATTTCACTTTGAGGTTATGTTCACTCTGTCGTCTCGTTTGTACTGCTCTAAATGTACTACACTTTGTCGTTTTTTCTTACTTTTTTTTGTTTTTTTTTTTTTGGTTTGTTTGTTGGGAAGACTTTGAGTTGTGAATGACGATCTTACGTCCTCGCACTTCCTTTTTTAAGTGATTTTGGTACTCGCGACAGTTTGTTTGTTTTTTTTTTTTTCGAAGGAAGAAATCGAAATCTATTCTTGTTGCATTTGTTTGAAGACATTTTCTTGTTAATAGCAATACTTGAAATAATATTATGGATACTTCGTCACCTCTGAGTATAGTACATAGTAAAAAATATTTTCTACTTTTATTTTACTTAAAATATCCCACTTAGTCAATGTAAAATTCAATAGAGAAATTGTATAAGCACTACAGGTTGAGACAAAATTGCAATGAAGTGTGTAATTAAAAACTAAATAAATAAATAAATACAAATTTGTTGAAGTTAAACCTACAATAAACACAACATATTATATATGTACAATTACAAAAAATTTTTTGAATAATTTCATCAAATAATAGCAGATTAATGTTGCTCGTGTTATATTTTCCATCTCCATATATATTTATGCAATATTCTTAACTACCTTACCTAATTGCAAAAATTTTGATTTCTAAAAAGCTGAAGATTCATTTCACTGCACACATGTTATCATAACTGTGACTATCGCATTTAAGCATTAAAAAAAAAGATTCCAAAAAACAAAAACAAAACAATTCTTATACACCTAATTACTTACATAGAAATTAATCGTATCTTACATGATTCAATATCATCAATTAATAAGTAAAATCAAAGCAAAAAAGTCTTCAAACAAATCCACACGAAAGAGCTTCTTCCCTCTCAATTATCTTTTGCGAGCACTGAATATACATCGGGACAGGACAATGGAATTTGTACTCGGTTACGTCCGATACAATTGTTAATAACCAGCTATGATCCTATAATCGTAATCGCAATATCGGAGCTCATTCTTCTCGCGCGGTGGAATCATCCGTCTCGAGCATTCTCCATAGAACAAAAATCGTACGGTTATAAGTTATGTATTTGGGATGCGAGCACTATTGCGAACCGAATCAGAAAAAACAGGTGCGGCACAACAGAATGCTCGTTACGCAATAGAAAATTATCATTTGTATTTTGCTACACGGCGGCGAGACGATACTGTATTTACAAATTGGTTGGCACTTTCTTCGGTATGGAGAGTACATCTGGTTTCGGGAACGTGATTGATTCCGATGCGTGGTCAACCGAGAGAATTTCGAGTGCGATCGCGATTCGAACGAGGATATTCGAATGTTCGTTTGCGTTTTCTGTTCTTAAATAATTTGGAAATTTTAAACTTATTCTCTGTTTCATTCCTATAAATTGTTAATTTGGCAGATTACTGGTCTGTTGGTACAGTGTTAGGTTATAAGTTCAGAAGTGTCGCAATATTTTGTGATTGATAGAATTTCTGATAAATTGTGAATGTAGTATTGTTTAATGTTTCGAACATGGTCGAAGAATTTTGTTAGTGGAATTTACATTCTATGTAGAATAATGTATCTTAAAGCATTTCCTTTAGAGTGATTGATTTTGTTGCATTTAGTGATGATTCATTCTTAGATGAATTTGCACACATAGAACAAATGTGAAAATCAACATGTATCAAAAGAACATATGGTGCAATTTAACACTTTGACTATCAAAGTAATTTTGACCATGGTTTAAAGTTGTACAGTTATCATTATGTACAGTGGTTACAGGATTTGATTAAAAAATAAAAAAAACTTTCACTCAAGCATCGCAAGAATCACTCTAAGCAATCTTATATTAAATTCTTTAAAATCAAAATGAACAAATGCATTATAATAAAATCTCCAAACCTTTTAAGTGTTCCAAGACCAAGAACCACCGCAAACGAGCACTGTTTCCCCTCGTTCGATGTGTCTCGTTCTAAGCAAGGTAGAAACCTCAGTTGCTATGATACACACGTTACTATGAGTATGTACAACAACTACGGACAGTTGACTTCTACGTCGCCTACTCCGCACGAACGTCTCACCCTCTCTCCTCTCCCTTTTCGTTAAGTTCCTTATTTATGAAGTTGAACACAATGATTGAGATAGTCTTCCATCACAATAGAAGAGCAATTAATACCGGTAATATGTTCACACTGCGTACTCGATTTTCATCTAGATATCGCGTTATAATATCTCTTCCATTAACTTCTTCTACAAATTCTTCTTTCATTTTTTGCTGCTTCGTTCTCTTCGTGTTTCTTTCTCTGTTCCACATCTTTTCTTCCTTTATATATTATAATCTCATGTGGACTGCGTCGATCGGAAAGTTCGATCGCTAAAAAAGATTCAAGAAGGTTAGGATCCAAGAAACCTTCGAATCGAGTCGTTGCACGGGGAAATAATTTGCGTGCGCGAGTAACGATGAAGTTTAGATAGTTTATGTGCGTTGTACGTGATCCGTGTGGTGTAACGCGAGGGACGAGCCGTCGGGTTTGACGTTTATCAGAGATCGATTCTTTTGATCAACGCACTCGTGGCGGAGGCGTGACCGATCTGTGACCGGTTGTGTTCAGCGTCGTTTCTTCATCTACGTTTGAGGTAGAGTAATTCGGGAAACAGAACAAAGTGGAGTGTCACTGGTGAATGATAGAGTAGCAGAGAAACCTTTGGCAATATAATGTTTGCTCCTTTCTTTAGCTGATTCTGAGTGTCCGATCGCCTGGTCGCCGTTCTTATCAATTGCTGCTCTGTCCGCTATTACTTTGCTCCTGGTATCTTGCCTAACACCTGGAAACGATTCAAATGGGAAAAGGTTATTTAACGTTGAAATTTGATAAAATTGTTAAAAGCCTATTGGTTGATGGTGACACCAGTGCAAAATCTACGTTGGGTTGTGAGATGACTTTTATTTTGGAAAACATTTGACGGTTTTGCAATTGTTAATTATGACTTATTTTTATTTGTTCAATCTGTGAGGAAGTTATTTTTGTTCGTAATATTTTTGTTTGGATTAAGTGATTATGAGAATGAAATAAAGCATTATAATTTTTAAGTTTCCATATTTTTGGGAGGGAAATGCTTTAAATGTAGTGAATGCAGTGGCATTTATTATTATTGAAAGGAGAAGTTGCAACGAAGTTTCATGCATGAAATTCTTGCTTTCATGTAAATAATCTTCTTTTGTGGCTCTACTTCTTGTTTTAAATTTTAGAATAAATTTTATCCTTTTTAGATAATAATTCTTGTTTATAAACCAATGATTCTACATTCTTTCAGTTTTGTTTTTTATTACTGTACAAAAAATGTATTAAATATCCATTACCTTTAATGCATGTTCCTTAAATGAAATTCAATTGAACAAAGTCTGTTTTATATTTCCAGAAACTTTTAAAACATAAAATCATTTCATAATATAAACAGATATGTTTAGAGAAAAATCAAAATAAGTAATGTCACAAAAGAAGAGAAAACATATGTACAAATAGCAATAATCAGAAGCAACATTGTAATATTATCTTAAACATCATTCTTACTGCTCACAAATCTGATGCATTAAATCAAATTCTGTCATCTTTCATGAAGGATTGAGAAATTTATTCTTTTTCAAATTTATGCACTCTTTATTCGTATTTACTTTGGTACCTTTGGTACAGAAATTTATCAGTATACACTTTCTAGGAGGCCAGAGGCCTCTTGAACATACTTTTGAAAGATCTACACCGGTCAGTGCTTGAACAGCTGGAGGTACTTGCCCCACAAGGCGCGTAATTTCTCCGCTGGTTGCGTCGTTTCCACCTAACAGGACAATTTCCTCCGTTCTCGCCAACGGCGCGGCTA
>NW_017100137.1:1410028-1411505 GCF_001263275.1 Habropoda laboriosa | reverse complement strand
AAAATTTTAAATTCTATTATTTTCAAACTCTGGAAAATCAGAAATCACAAGTACAGTGCCTTGAGATTTTTAAACTTTGAAATCTTCCTAATTTATCCAAAAATATGAAAAATTTCCAGAATTTTGCAAAATCTGCGTAAATTCACAATCGTCAGGTCGTTAACACGAGCCCTGAAGTAGAAGACCTCTTACCTTTGGCAGCGCGTTCAGAGCGATGTTCAGAATGGCAGCCTCGCCGTACTTCTTGTAGACGACCGCTTTCATCTGCATACGTTCAGCTTCCGACACTCCAACTGCCTCTAGAGCTTGAGCCTCGGCTACTCCGATCAATCGAATCCTTTCAGCTTCGGCTTTGGCCGCGTTCACGGTTTGCGTCCTAAAAACGTGGAAACCAGTTAAAACACGCTCACGTTGGAAATAGTAGAGGAAACCGATTGATTTGTTCCCTCTGACAGCTAATACTGGCCTGATTCTTTTTTTGTCTTGACCAGATTTTTCTTTGATGGACAGATTTTTAATTGCTTTTCTAATTTTAAATGTTTTTTTTTAGTCTGCATTCTTGTTTGAATAATGTTTTTTTGGATCAATGTCAATCTGTGGAGAATGACGAACAAAATTGAAAACTGATGGCTATATTCAGGAAGTTTATGTTAACATTGACACAATTTTAATCAATATTGAAGATTTGTGTTGCTTTTATTTATAGGAAAAATTACTTCAGCTAAATGTTTGGACACTTATCAAAAATTTTATTTAATTAATGTTTCTGATATTCCTGGAAAAAGTGTTCCAAAATGCAAATTTCAAATGTCACCTTTAATTTCAAATTCAAATTTAAATTTGCATTCGAAATCTAAGTGAGCATTGAAGATATTAAATCACCTCTTTCCTTCGGCCACTCTGCCAATTTTGTAATGTTCAGCTTCTGCGGGTAGTCGCACGGTACTATGGAGCTCGTGTTCCTTTCGACGGACTTCCTGTTCCTCCACCTCGATCTGTTTGCGCCTCTCCACCACCTCTATCTGAATCTCTTCGTTTCGTATCCGTTGCCTTATCTTTGCTGCTTGAAGTTCGTAGGCCAACTGTGCCTCTGCTTTCTATACACCGAACAACATAATTTCATCGAAATTATAATCTTATTTATATCAATAATTCAGGAAAAATTGATTATAAAAAATTTGTCACCCACAGCTGTGTTCACTTCCTGATCGAAATTTGCTTTCTGGAGTTGGAACAGTCTAGCGTTGTCTTCGATCTTTGTGTCGGTGTTGTATTTTATGTCCATTGCTGCTTTTTCACACTCTGCTTCCTACCGATCAATATATAGCACAAGTTATTAAATTAAATCAAACAGTAATTGTAGAAAAAAAATTGTACATTATAGCTGGAAGTTAGTGTTTTTACAAGGAAATTGGCAGGTTCAGTATAGTTATAAATAGCTGATATTATTTATAATATAATTTTTTATCTTTAAAAT
>NW_017100137.1:1401818-1409489 GCF_001263275.1 Habropoda laboriosa | reverse complement strand
TATTATATAAAATAAATATTGATTAGTGTTTTTTACCAGCAAACCGACGATATGTAAAAAGTAACTGAAGATGTCGAGCGTGTCACCCGGTACATGTAGTGTCCTCGAGACATTTAGTCGCGTGTGAACGTACCCGTATGCCGGCATCGCGGTTCGCCTCGGCGACGCCAACATCGGCGTCCCGTTTAACAACCGCAGTTTGTGCTTTGCCAAGCGACGCCAAGTATTGAACGTTGTCGTAGACGTCCTTTATCGTAAACGACAGGATCTCGATGCCCATGCGACCAACGTCTGGCGCGGCTACCTCCCTCACCAGTGTCGCGAACTGATCTCGATCTTTGTAGATCTCCTCCACCGACAGCGTGCCTAAAAGTTTCCACGAGTGTCATCTTTAATTGAAAGATATCAAGTGTTCTCCTTTCGTGTTCAATTTTCACGATGCTTTCTCTTCTTTCGGTTGGTTATTTGCAACGATTTATCGGTGATACAAAGATTTCTATATGATATAAGTATGTATACGTGGTTTCGTGACTATATTTGAGGTTAGGTTCAACCCACTGACGCTCAAATTATTATTATTGTTGTTTTTTAACGTTTGATATTTGACAACGTGGTAAACAAACGATTTTAGAGGTTAGGTCGGTAAAACGAATGTATGGCGCACTCGTAAATTAAAGCATCAAGTGGCAACACAGCTTGATTTAGCCGCAGCCAGGAACGTATATGGCATTCTGTATTAGGGTTTATATAATAAAAAGATAACAACTGATGACTAACGGTATTTCATGTATTATCAGGTAAATAAAAAATATCAATTAATATTTGAAGTTTCTTTCTGTGTCTGACGTGTCGTAAAGTTACGTGACCAACGTAGATCAATTGGCTAGCCGAATTTTAGAACGTGGAACTAATACCGAATGAAATAAAAAATATGAACGGTAATCATTGGAAGAACACTGTGGATAAAGTAATAGAAATTGAAGCAGAATACAGGTGAAAACGAAGATCATTAGAATTTACAGGAGGATAAAGACTGCGCATGCGCGGTGAATACATTATACGGCGCTGACTGAGAGTTCGGGTCCTTTTCATACAATATTTACTTCTGTCAATTCCTTTGTTCGAACACTTGAAATGTGTTTACTTTGACTTCTGACCGATTTTACGAGCTCGCTATATTTATTCCACGTAGTACACATATTTATATTGCTGTTGAGCAGTGAGGAGTTTTTCGTCTTTTAAATAAGTGAAACTTCTTATACCAATTTTATTGACATATTACGCATGATATTATTGAAAATGAAAATTGCAACGACAAGTAAGTTTTTGAGAAAGAAAAGTTCCATTAAGTTATTAACAACGATAAAGACGTAGAAAAAGATTCTTTATGACAAATAGAATAGAATAAAAGGATAAGAAAGAAATGATCAATGTCTAAACATTATCTTTGAGAACATCTGAAAGCATCTATAGTAATATTTAATTACAGTATTAAAACAATTAGTTCTTAAAAGAAATATAACCGTAGTACCTGTTATGACACGATGGAAATTAAAAGAGAAAATGAAACGGAATGTATAAGCAGCAAGTGTATATTAAATGAAAGAATTTTCTCCGCTTGTTCGTCAAAGCCTCCATAATAGTGACGAACCTAACCTTTTCACTCGGAGGGTAAATATGACCCAATTTCCTTCCGCGTGGTAATGAATGTGTCTTTGTTACCCGAGGGGCGACACATCAAAGAATTTAAAAATTAAAACTGAATATTCTCTAGAAACGTTATATCTATATGTACTTAGAGCTATAGTGAGGTCGTAAAATTAGACAGGCCTAAAAGCACGTGAAATTCGATCGCCAAAACATCAATTTGGGTGAGATAAGGAGTTCGAGCGTCGTTCAGGGACGTACAAAGTCAACTCGGCACCGGTTCTTCCATTATTTAAGAAAATGATAAAAATAGAAATAAGGTAGACGTGAATCAATTACTGACATAATTTAATACTAACAATACTCATATTTTATTTAAAAATCTTGCCAAAATTCAAATGTTTAAACTCCGAGGAAATGTAATTTAAATCATATAACACTTTGTACACGAACATACTGGGTGTCCTAACACTTACGAACGCCAGTGTACGTTGAATTTTCCATCGTTGTTAAAGTAATAACGTTCGAACAACGTGAAAAATCATCGAAATAAGTAAAAGCATCGCTTTATCTCTGTAATGATAAAGATTTGCAAAAATTCGAAAACGAGACTTACCTAATATTGCACGAAGATGACCCTCTAATGTAGAAAGGATGGTCGTTTTGATTTCGTAAGCGCTTTTCCCTAGAAACTGTTCGCTGGCAGTGTGCAAAAGCTCGTCCGCTTTCATGATCTTGCACTGTGCCACCCCGGTGACGGTCAATGGTACACCCTGCGCGGTTTCCACGCTCTCGCAGACAGGGTTCAGCGTCATCACTTCGAGGGACAATCGCTGAACATCGGTGACGAACCACCACGTGAAGGCGTAGCCCCCAACGATGGTCCTTTTCTTCATGGACCCACAACATCCTCCTGGAAACAGAATTAGAAACGAAATTTAGCAATAATCGATATTACAATAAATAAAATTAAAAAATTAAGTTAGTTATATAGTTCAATTAATTAAAGCAATAATTTTGTAAATTATAATTGTATATGTTTTATTCAGCCTTACAGCTAAGAATTGGACTTCGGTTACGTTATCCTATTTTTACAGATTATCTTATCTCTCTTTCTCTTCTACTCTATTATTGCCCTGTAAAATTTTCTTAATTTTAATTAGCCTCACTCTGGTGCTCTTAGCTCTTTTCTTTTCTTTCTCAACCTCTCAAGCCATGTTTCAACCGTTTTATCTCGTCTCCCACTTTGTAAATTATAATTGAACAATACAAATTTTGTAACTATTTTGACTTAAATTAATTATTAAATATCTATAATCCCCAAAATTAAGGCTTCAATTAAACTATTGGTTTTATTTTGTCGAGTCCAATTTTGGGTAAATTTATTTTCTTATTATTGTTAGCATTATTTGTGATCAATATTGTTCTCGTCCTCAGAAACAATCACTTCTTCAAAGTGTATCCTTATTTTTGTTATCATACATGAATGTTTAGATGTATAAAATTGTACATCAACCGCTGGTTGAAAAATAGCTCACTATAGTCCACATATTTCCATCAGAATGTGGAAATTATTTTGATCAAATACATTATTTTCCGAAGAAACAAAATATATCTAATGTTTCATTTCAAAAAACGACGTTTCATATGTATCAACTTAATAGTTTAGAGAATGCTATCACTTTCCAGGGTGCTGTAGTAGCACGTGTAATTACTATTGCAGCTGTTAACAAGTCTGCCAAATCTGACTTACGTGGTAATTATAATCAACGCATATTAATGAGAAGTAGAAAGTACTTTGCAGTCTAGGGAGAAAGTAAAATTTATTCTGGTGGGTGAATCACGCGAATAGGACGAATCGTGTATCTCTTTTGGAAATCTGTATAAAATAATTAAATAATCTTTCATTTCACACACTTTGAAATTATGCGTAACCTTTGGAAATATACATTAATCCTGTTGATCACTCTAACGTGATCCCATAAAATTTTCATTTCGTTTAAGAAAATCGATCTTAATTATTTGACTTTATATCTTGTACTAAAATACGAATACCTAAAATATTTATATTAGTCACTTTATGATTCTTGTTCGGTTAAAACAGCCTGATTAGCATAAGAAATTCGTTCGGTGCGCTTTTAAATTCAGGAAGTTGACGAAAGTGGAGCATCGCTTTAATGTAAAAGCTACGAATGAGAATTTGAAAGTAACCAAACGATTAAACGATCAAACTTTTCCTCGAACTTTGTTTGTTACAATGCTACGGTTCGACTTGTGATTCAACGATCGTTAAATTCAATACATAACCGCAATGGTGTTGCAACAGTAAGTAGGTCGTTCCCGTATAGCGGCCGCACACGCCACACTGTACCGTAAGTCCGCTCGATGACGTCAAAAAATGATTCCTCCAATGTCGGTTGTTGCGTTCATGAACGTGACACGTGTCACGTAATCCTTGATTGATCATTTTGAAATCGCCTATGACGTTTTTTCTTTGCAATTTTTTAATATTTTTTCTTTCTATACTTTTTTTTTTGTGATCATAGGTAGGTAATGCAGGAAGTTAAGAATCGGAGCAGGTGCGTTATTCTTTTGATTATCTTCGATAATCTTTTAATTTTAGTATCAACGCACATGCTTGGTGGTTGATTTTTCATAAATAAAAGAAATTTAACAAATTTTATTTGATGGAGAAGTCACTTGGCTTCTGAGTGGCTCATGTGAGAAGACAAAATGTTTGGCAATTTCAAGAGACAGTTGAAAGAAGAGAAATGTATAGTCAGAAGATTAAATATTTTATAGAAATAAATTTTTGGTACAGTGAATATTTCAGATTTTTTTCTAAAAATAGTAGACCAAATATTTAATAGAAATAAATTTTTAGTAGAGCGAAGATTTTAGATTCTTTTTAGAAATAGTGGATTAAATATTTAATAGAAATAAATTTTTGGTAGAGTGAAGAATTTAGATTGTTTGAGATTAACACACGAATGTGGATTCCTGAATATGATTACCACGTTACTCAGAAATCTATACGTATTCTGGTCACGTATTGGGCACATCGTTCGTCCTTTTCTCAATCTCTTGCGTAAAATTAACAAACGTTATCCAAATTTTTCAAATGACAAATAATTCACTTTTGCTAATGATATTATATCATTTTTCCAAAGTAAAATACAAGATCGTTGATTTTCAAATGAACCCTACACTTTTCTCCTAAACAATTACTTCACACATAGATCGATGATAGTGACAGTCATATAATAATTACAATTAGAATTTGCCCAATCTTCCAAGTTATGCTCTTAAATATTTACAAAGAATGTAAAATTTTCAGTAAGCAAATACAGTGAATGTTCTTGATGGGAGTTGGGTTCGCCATATTCTAAGGTATACATATACAAATATAGCCATAATAGAAAATATTTATATTACATTGCATTTACAAGATACACTACCGGCCAAATGTTTGGAATCACAGTGCATTACATGTTATACAAAAATTTCCAGAATAAAGTTATCAATTTTAAGAATATTTTAACCAATTTTTCCTCGCTCGAATCAATCGAAATAAGGTAAAATACTATCGATCTCCTCAACATCAATTTCAAATCTATAAAAAATTAGCAGCGGATTCAATTTTACCGTAAATTAGCAGATGATTCGAAACTTTTGGCCGGTAGTGTATGTATATTATATATTTTTAGTTTCCATCCTAGGGAAACATCAAACTTCAATATAATTCTTTTTGTAGAATTAATCTCAAATTCGATAAAAAAATATGCACACAAAATAAGTTACATACTTTTTACTATAAATGACAAATTATTAAATAATTTATTAAATAAATTACACACTCTGACAAAGAGTAAATTTCAAATTATTGTAAATTAAATTTATTATAAATTACAAATTATTCTGTAATTTCTTATAAATTACATCAAATTTACTATTAAATTTAGACACTCTAACAAAGAGTAAATTACAAATGATCCCAAATTAAATGATTGAAAATTAAAAATTACATCAAATTTATTATCCAATAAATCACACACTCCTCATAACTTACTTAATTCAAAATCAATTCTCAAATAAAAATTGTGCTAAATTTTACAAACTACCTCAGCTCTCAAGACCTTCGTCCTTCACCTTTGTTCAGTTCTACACAAATCACTTTGTATCGTCAATCAGAGAGAAAAAGGAAACTTTTAACAGTCCGGAAGATCGTGATCGAGTCGACGGACACGAGAGTGATCTTCAATGCTCACCGAATTCCAATAGCGAGCGCGCGTAAAGTTTCATTTCGACGGGGAGAACCGGAAGAGAAGGTTGGGCGCGGGAAGGAGCGCAAGAGGCCGAAGAAGAGAGGGAAAGAACCGGAGGACCGTTATACCGGTGGCGTTCGAAAGGTTCGTAACCTGTTCGTACGCTACTCCGATCTCGATAGATTCAGCATGCGGATACTCGCGGCAGGAGCAAGGTCATGGTCAGTGTTACACCGTCCTCCAGCCGGTTGTTACATCCTTACGTTGAACAAGTAGTTTTTCTCCGTGTCGAGAAAACGTATCAATTAGCCAGCAGCCTTCCTTAGGGAACTCAATTTCTGGGACACTTTGTGGTGCAAATTTTCCGGGATCTTCTTGCATTTCCTATAAAAGCAGCGGCTCGTTTTTATATTAACGACACCTCGAAGGACTGTCCACAGAAGAAAAACGAAATTTAATTAGAAGACTCGAAAAATGCTGTCGAATTCTTCGTAGTGGATACTTTTTACGTGGAATTTCTCGTTGTTCTTCTTCTACATTGTGAATTAGTCGTTTAATTATCGAAGCACCGAGTCCTTCGGAGATTTGTGTTTCGTGCAATCGATGTTTCGGAAGTGATTGAAGAAGAATGCGCGAGGGAAGTTCAGATTTTTGTGACAGAATCTGCTTTTCAAGATTTTCATCTGAAGTGATTTGATTAAGATTTGCCGAGATGATTTGTGGCTTTGGGACGAGAAAAATTGGGGGATGAGAAAAATGATATCGTGAAAAGAGAATTGGAAGAATTGAGAAGAATTTGTTTGTTCGAAGTTCGAATATTTGGAAGAATTACGATAATTAGAGATGCTCTTCCTTGGATATGTGGTTTCTTAGGGACACATGGCCATCAGAGAAGACTGAGAATCAACGTGAGAAAGCAGTGTCGGGGAGAAAATCTTGCTCCTGTAACATGCACTGCTGGAATAAATTCTGAGTGCATCGATTATTTAGAAGAAAAGAAGCTTCTAGACCAGACTCTATCTGCTGTCTCCCGAGAAGTAGGTGAGCAAGTACTGCTTTCCTTTTCAAACGCATTAAATCCCTATTAAACGTAAAACTCATCTATTCTAGCGTTAATTTCACGATTCAACGTTTCCACGGAGCAGAAAAACTTGTCACTCTTGTTGTCACATTTTTCACATATTCGATCCTGATTTCCCTTTTAAACGATGGTCAGTTCTCTATAGATAAGAAAAACTAGAAATTCTTTCTACTTCAATTAAATATAATAAATATGATAAAAAGTCAAATTTTTTGATAGCAATAGAAAGTATGCAATTACAAATTTAACGAAAGATTCATGGACCAGGAGGTTTAAATTGTATTTATCAATATTTGTAACTATACGTATTTAATTCTGTGTCAAATATTGTCTGTGTAGTCTCAGTCATAAATTTAGTATAGTTTTTAGTGTATTTAGAGCTGTTTGTATTTGCTTTTATGATCACTGACCATTTGTACCTTGCAATCCCTTAATGATATTGAACATTTTGTTGAATTAATTCGCAACAGTGTTATTAGGCTCTTGAACACCTTTTCAAAAAGTAAATTTTTCAAAACGACAATATTTAAATGAAAGATACAATAAAAGATAAAAAGAATTAATAGCTAAATACAGTGTAAATTTTTGAAAAGGATACAATCTTCATAGTGTATAAAATAAATAGATAATTAATAAGCAACAGTAAACACTTTTTAAAAAACTAGATCTTTAAGAAAG
>NW_017100137.1:1394796-1401723 GCF_001263275.1 Habropoda laboriosa | reverse complement strand
TAAAGGTAAAAGGAGAACTTTGTAGTTCACTCTTTGGTTTGGGAATTTGTATTATAATTTCGAAAATTATATCTCAAAAAAATTTCATTAAAAATTCTGCGATTATAAAAGTACGAAGACAATCGCAGCGACATAAATTGCAACAAAGTTCAAAGTGAGAATAATCGCAGAGCACGTTTTTCAAATTATAAACGTTCAATCGCCGACACAGAAACCCAGAATACAAAAGAGCGACGAGAAAAGTTGGTTATAACTTGCATGACTTCATTTTACCATGCAAATAATAAAGGTTTGTTCCACGAGTTTGACCTCGTTCGGTTCATAGTTTGTGCAATGTATCCCTGTTAATTGGAACTAAACGGAACCAGTGAAGTTTAGAGGTAAATGATAGACCAATCGTGTAATCGAGTATAATTACCGGAAGTGGAATCGTGAATTTTACGAGCAGTATCGAATTGATCGTTTATCGGCTGCAATTAAAATTCACCACGAATATTACAGTTTCAGGTAAATGTTACATTACACCACGTTGCATTATTAGTTTCAATTTGTGTAATACAGCGAAAATATAATTATAAATATTGCAATTCGAAGTATCTGCTAA
Source organism: Habropoda laboriosa (assembly GCF_001263275.1). NCBI lineage: Eukaryota > Metazoa > Arthropoda > Insecta > Hymenoptera > Apidae > Habropoda > Habropoda laboriosa. The sequence continues at coordinate 1,401,119 of NW_017100137.1, read as the reverse complement.
TAATATTTTTCTCTTGCAGTTGTTGCTATTTTATTCTTTTTTAAATATTCAAAGAAGTATTTATCTCTTAAACTTACGTTACTTGGAAATAAATTTACAATTAATTCTGTATAAAGTATCAGAATCACAGGTAGAATTCTTTAATTTTAAACCTTTATACGTACAACGTAACTGTTTACTTCTATTCGAATTTTGTTACTTAATATTCATTCATGATTTTAAGGAGGAACGGCTCTCTGAGGTTTCGAAAAACAGGTGAAGTTTGGGAATTTTTTTCATAGGTAACTACTAAACGGAAAGTTTCAATTTTTTCAGAGGGTGTAACTGTAACTTTCAGCTTTCTTCTCCAATTTTTAAAAAGTAAAAATGTTACAAAATGGCGGAGTTATTGGGAAACCTTTTCTGCTAGAACATCGATTGCTGATCGCCCATCGCTGGCAAGGCTTGGAACGTCTGAAATAAAAAAATCTTTTTGATTCATAAATAGAAATGTATTATCTACTGCGCAGCTTACAGTTTTCAAAAAATTGCAATTATTATGGAAATGGTGGTAGTTCGAAGAGGAAGAAGCTCCTTTCACCCAAGAAAATTAACATTAAACGTTTCTAAAAAATTAAATAATTGAGATATCGAAAAACTCGTAAGCTACATTATAGATAATACATTTTTATTGATAAATCGACGTTCCAATCCTTGTCAGCAATCGATGTACTAGCAGAAGAGGTTTCGCAATAACTCCTCCATTTTGTAACATTTTGACTTTTCAAAAATTGAAGAAAATAGTAGAAAGTTACATTTACATCCCCCGATAAAATTGAAATCTTTCATTTAACAGTTACCTACGAAAAAAATTCCCAAAATTTATCTATTTTTAGACACCTCAGGGTGGTGCACCCCCAAAAATTAAGTTACCACACAACACCGCAAGAATTCAATCGAAATATCTACTTTTTTTTTTACTACTTCCAAACGATTATTATTCGACAACTCGACATAAAATATTATTTTATCACTTTTAAGCAGTTATCAAATTTCAAATGTTACAATTTCTGCTAAACTGTAGAATCAGACAAATTACTACAATTTACGATCATCATGGCACGAGAAAAATTTCTCGCGGAGCACACTTACGTAGATACGCTAATTTCATGCGTTTTCGCGAAATTCCGCGCACGATCCCGCTTCGCGGAAACTTTCGACAACGAGTTGTGTACGTGAGGATCGTCGCGACCACGCTGGCCGTGTTAATAGTGAATTACTTAACAGCTGAAAGTTTCACGTGTCATTGATATTCCTTTCGTACGCGCGCCGACCACGTGTGCCAGCCGTCTCTGGATTTTCTTCGACCGATTTCTATGCGGATTGGTTTCGATTCGACAGTGTCGACAAACGGTTCAACCAAGACGGTCCTTCCCCGTGAATGACCATGAAAACGTGCTAGAAACTCGATGGTAACGGTTTTATCAATTGTTAAAATGACTCGCGACGTTGATTTGTAAAGGTTCGATGTTTAAGTTATCCGTCGCTCGAATGGTAGAAAGGAATTTGATCGATGTAATTTATGGGGAAATGTAAAGTGTTACAAGTATCGTAAATTTCGACGAAATTTTGTAAATAAAGAAATGAATATTGTTGGATGAAATGTAGGCTTGCTAGGTATTCGAACGAACATAAGAATCTTCAAAGGCAGATGAATTATTTGATAATTTTTTGTAATTTGGAAAATTTGTGGAAATTAAATTTATATTTGGTTCACGAAAGGACAAATTTTTAATTAGTCACCAGGATCATTTGGTGGTTTGTTCTTTGCTTGATAGAATTAGGAAAATGGTGGTACCTGGCGTATGAGCGTGTACAAGTCTCTTGGAGGAATTATTCGGTATTTAAATTGTGGAACATGAATTTAATTCGAAAAATTAAACTAAATCTAATTTAAGAAGTTAAAATAAACTTAATTTTTCAAACACGATATCTACATATATCAAAAAATGATTGAAATTTCATATTTCAAATTGAATTAAATTCATTTATTTAAATTTAATTTAATCGAATTTCTCTAATTTGAAAAATTAAATTTCAACGATTTTTTGATACATATGAATTCAAATTCTCGGAAGACAGTGTGCAACGTTTCACGTAACATCTGTATTTCACAGAAATTAAATTCACAGAAATTAAAAATTACACTAATAAACGACATAAATATTCCCCCAAAAAACAGAAATAAGTAAAAAAGGAACCTCGAATAAGATATGTAACAAATTTGCCTATCTAAATATAAACTAAGCATATCAAATACTTATTAACAACTTTCTACCAAGCAACGAGTAAATTACTCTAATCATTAACAAGCGAATGTTTCGAACGTGTTGTTGCAGACGATTGACAGAATAAGTCCGAAAAATTACAAAATGGGCATCGAGAGTGTTCTTGCGGGTGGCTTGACCTCCGCGTCGAGCGGACTTTCATGGTTCTTTCCGGTTTTGGCAGCCGCGCTGGTCTACTTCCAGTACGAAGTGATGGACAACGAGGCACCGCCGATTAATATACCCTCTGAAGTGCTCCTACCATCTTACGATTTCATCGTGATAGGAGCTGGTTCTGCAGGTACACCTTTTTGCAATGTTAATTATCGACCAACGAAGCTGGGTCATTTGTGACCCAGTGTTATTCGCGTGCGACAGTAGATTCTACCGAAGTGAACAGGTACTTAGAAAATCAGACACTATTGACTGACAATCTTTCGTTTATTCCGACTCGACTCCCGTAGGATATAGAATCGAATCTTCTCTTTCAATCTTCCGGCTTCGATTCTCTTTCGATCCTCCAGAAATCTCCTCGGGAGAGGGCATAGTTTATTTAGCCTTTTTACACATGGAAAATTACGTTTAAAAGACAAGCTTATTCTCGAGATTCAACACTACACCGTTATTTTGCTTCATCTTAAATTCTCTTCCTACTTTCCAGTATACATTTTTACGAAAACTCGTTGACGTTCACGTGTTCCTGTTTAACGGAGAAACGCGGTGCTTCCGCTTCCTGTGAAATTTCGCATTTCACAGATGACAGGTCTTATCCGCAGACAGGTCCATAGAAATCTGGTTTACCCAATTTCGTTACTCTTATTTCACGAATTTTTTCTTTAACTCGGCACTCCTTCCGGTGTTATTTTTATTTTGTAACTTTTTAGCGATAATCCGTAGTGTTTCAGTTATATCTTAGAGAAGATTACTTGTTTACTTCGAATATTATTCTTAATCGTTTAACGCCGTTTCAATTTTATTATTGTTATTTTTACATTTAACGATTAGCGAATCAGTGAAATTACTATAAATTTTCCTGTTATCTCTTTTCGTTCGTTCTTTATCAATAAAAATTTCGCTTTTTATATTAATAGCTCTACCTTTAATTAAATTTTTCTTTGTATATATCCTGTTTGAAAGCACAATTTTGGTTAAGTCCGTGTAAACTTAGTTTTATTCTCTTTTCAAGTAACATTACATTGCTCCACTTTTACAACCATACCTCAATTTCCTTATTTTCATTTGAAAATTTCAATTGAACGGCACAACGACTGCGACCATTTAAATTGTCCCAGTTTTAAAAGTGTGACACATTTCAAATCCGGTGTATAGCACAATTTTGATTAAGTTCGCATAAACTTTTGCTGCAGGAGCTGTGGTAGCAAGCCGGTTGTCCGAGATAGAAAACTGGAACGTGCTTCTCCTGGAAGCTGGCGGCGATGAAACGGAAATCTCCGATGTTCCTCTCCTTGCTGGTTATTTGCAACTCAGCCAACTGGACTGGCAGTACAAAACGGAACCAGACGGGGATTCTTGCCTTGGTAAATCAGAAATTTCGACTCTTATAATTATCTGAAGCCTGTGTAATGTAATACTACTAATACTACAAAATTAGTCTTCACTCATTATTATATAGGTGTATGGAATTATTGTTTGATCTCCTTCCTATTCTAACCCAGTTTCTTTCCTCTCTTTGCAGCGCTGCATATACAGCTGTTTCTCTCTGTATTTCTCTTTATTTTTTAATATTCTTTTATTTGCTTTTACCCTCAGCTTATTTCCCCAATACTCAAAAACCTGCCAAATGACTCTTATTAATTGGTTTTTATTCTCTGCCTTTATCTCTCTTATGCAGTCTATTCCTACTTTTACTCTTAATTTATGTTTTAAAAAAACTCCTGATTTTGTCTTCTACCTTTCATTTGTAATCCTTTGATAATGATACTGTTCTTCCTTTCTCTCCTCCTTCTATTTTTCTCTGCTTCTTTTCTTCTATTTTTCTTTCAAGATTGACAACTCTCTCTTTCTCACTTCTTTCATATTCCTCATTTCACCCATTTTACTCAGCAAAACTCAACCCACCTATTTCCAAAATAAGCCAACAAGACCTTAAAAAAAGGACAAATCCAACGAACCTAAAAAAGCACACTCAACCCAACAATTACCCCAGCAACAATCGTTAAACCAGAAGTTACCACGACGAATTGCGCAACACTCTGAACTGAACCCCTCGTTAAATCGTTTCCGCAGCAATGGATCAGGGACGTTGCAACTGGCCGCGTGGCAAAGTGATCGGAGGCAGCAGCGTTCTGAACTACATGCTCTACCTGCGTGGCAACAAGAAGGACTACGACATCTGGGACCAGCAGGGGAACCCAGGCTGGTCCTCCAGAGACGTTCTCTACTACTTCAAAAAATCCGAAGACAATCAAAACCCCTACCTAGCGAAAACGCCATACCACTCCACCGGAGGATACCTAACGGTCCAAGAAGCACCGTGGCACACTCCTCTGGCCGCCGCGTTCGTTCAAGCCGGCCAAGAAATGGGCTACGAGAATCGAGACATCAACGGGGAACAGCACACAGGCTTCATGATCGCTCAAGGAACGATCAGGCGTGGAAGCAGATGCTCCACTGCGAAAGCGTTCCTCAGACCAGCCAGGCTGCGGAAGAATCTCCACGTTGCTATGCACTCACACGTCACGAAGATTCTGATCGACCCGAAATCGAAGAGGACCTACGGCGTGGAGTTCACCAGAGACGACAAGGTGTTCCGTATTCGAGCGAAGAAGGAAGTTATCGTTTCCGGGGGATCGGTGAACTCCCCGCAAATGTTGATGCTGTCAGGAATCGGACCTAGAGAACACCTGGCGCAGCACGATGTACCGGTGATCCAGGATCTGAGAGTCGGGCACAATCTTCAGGATCACATCGGACTGGGTGGTTTGACGTTCATGGTGAACCAGCAGATTTCTATGGTCGAGAAGAGGTTGCACAGTGTCCAAGCTGTGATGCAGTACGCGATTTTCGGCGACGGTCCTCTCACTGTCCTGGGAGGTGTCGAAGGGCTAGCTTTCGTTAATACCAAGTACGTGAACGCCTCTGACGATTTTCCAGACATAGAGCTGCATTTCATATCGGGGTCGACGAACTCCGACGGAGGTAGACACATCAGGAAGGTTCACGGTCTAACGAAACACTTCTACGACGCTGTTTTTGGGCCGATTAACGACAAGGATGTATGGAGCGTGATCCCTATGCTTCTCAGGCCTAAAAGTAGAGGAGTTATCAAGCTGAGAAGCAAGAATCCATTCGATCATCCGCTGATTTATCCTAATTATTTCAAAGAACCGGAAGACGTCGCTGCTTTAGTCGAAGGAGTGAAGATTGCCGTTGCTCTGAGCAGAACTGCTGCGTTCAGGAGATTCGGAAGTGAACTGAACTCGAAACAATTTCCTGGTTGCAAGCATATTCCTATGTACAGTGATTCTTACTGGGAGTGCATGATCAGACACTATTCCGCGACTATTTATCATCCCGTGGGAACGTGCAAGATGGGTCCTTATTGGGATCCAGAGGCTGTCGTCGATCCTCAGCTCAGGGTTTACGGGGTTAGCGGACTTCGAGTTATCGACGCGTCTATTATGCCGAATTTGGTCAGTGGAAACACAAACGCACCGGTTATTATGATCGGAGAGAAGGGCTCCGACATGATAAAGGAGTTCTGGCTGAAAAGACGCGGTAGAGGGTGAACGGTTGTTTTTCAGAAGTACTGTGTCGTCCTGAAAGTTCCCGCGGTTTCGAGACAATTTTGAACAAAATTGAACTCTATTGAAATGATACGTTTTTAGTTCAAATAATTTCCATAATGTTGGAAGAGGGTGAATGGGTGTTTTTGAGAAATATTAGGCCATCCTGAAAGTTCTAAGGCCGTTTATTTCGAGAAACACTTCATTTCACCGCAGTTGAACATTTTTATTTAAAATAATTTTCACGTTCCACACACTTTTGCCGAGAGTA
>NW_017100137.1:1366663-1394672 GCF_001263275.1 Habropoda laboriosa | reverse complement strand
ATTTGAGGACTGAGCGATTAGAATTTTTGTACATATGAAAATATTGTATTTTTCCAAGGAGAAACTGTGAAATATTGTTAGATAAGTTAGTTTGATAGCGTTGACGGTGGTATAAAGTTACACGAAAATCTTGCTATAAAGTATAATAGTTAAGTGTTACACCTTTTGGTACAATTATTAGTCGATTCTTTTGTAAGAAAAAATTGACCGCTCTGTATATGTTTTTCTTAGAAATATCATTGTTAGCTGTATTTATTGTAGTTAGAAAAATTTAATTAGGTATACAGAATTTTATACGTTTAACAGAGAAACAAACTTTTTTAACTGAAATTTATAGCTTTCTGCCTAATCAGTAATAATTAAACTTTACAGAAAATGAATAAATGACGGTGATTATAATTTTCTGCTGAACAATATTTCATCTTTGCTTCGTTCTTCGAAAATTTTGTATTATTTTCAGAATTATTTCTGAACGTTGTTATTACACATTTCAAACCTGAGAGAAATTAGTTAAGAAAGATGCTGAACAACGCTTCCGATTTCTACTTCAGAATATATTTTTCTCAACTTTTAAGTACTTTTAAGCTCATAGAAACCGTAATCTGTGAATAGCAAATTGTACTATATATTTTGTAAACGATGCAACGATGCAGATTTTCCTTGTTAATGTAAATACACTTAAGAATGACACGAATAAAACGAAATATTGTTGCGTATAAGTCAGTTATAAGCATGTCAATCAACGAAATTCACTCTCAGTCGCGGATTTAATTTATTTGAACGAACGAGAATCACATGTACGGACATTACCCATTAATCTCAATATTTTACAGACACGTTGACTAATGTTCCACGTTGATTTCAATGGACGCAGCACAAATCTTACCCAAATAAATTCAAAAAATAGCTGATTCAGCAATATGTACCAACCCCGCGTTTTACTTCGTTTTTATCCAGTCAGTCTTTCATGGTTTGCTGGATTATCACTGTGACTCAACATTGTGCATCAAGTAAACATTTTTTGCGAGTGCAGTATAACAGATTCGTTCGATTTACGATACTTCGTTCCTTACATATGGTCTTTAAGCTAAACGTTGAATAACTTGATGGTATTTAGTGGTTTTTAAATCGAGTCAGAAGTGCTTCGTTAACGCAGAATTGAATTTTCTGCCTAAGTAGCTTCAGTGATAAAACTTCTCATTAAGGTGTGTATGTTCTACAATTATTTCTGTTTCTTATTCCTATGAGAAACAAAGGTATGTAAAATTGTACAATTTTTGATTGTGTATTACGAATGTTTTTTAAATTTCCACGTGTAAAATGCAGGTTTGTAAAATTTCTGATAAATTAGCGATACGACAGTCAGCGTTGCTGATTAAAGAACACACACGAGAGATGGACGTTCTTTAAATTATTCACAAAAGAATGGAAATTTATTTTCAAATTACAATTAAGTCCCCTTTTCTATATTTTACTAACTACATATTTTTGAACTTTTCAAAGTGATTCAGATTGATCGCAAAATTTGATTTACCTTCACCAGACGTTTCGTATAAAATTGTATAAGAAACTGTGAACAACAGGTAGTTGTTAATTAATTTTCTTGACACGCGAGCATCATATCGTGTGAAGAAATATTAAAAGTAGGTCAATTACGTCACGCAGTGGAAAAACACGTAACTTGAGAAAATTCCAAATAAAATATACAATAATGACGATAATCAAAGACAGAAAGTAATATAATTCTTAACAGTTTCATTCGACAACTGATGATTATAGTTATCCTTGGCAGTGAACAATTTAAAGTATCCACTGATGACGAATCACCGATAAAAGTAATCAAACGAAGGTAATACTTTTTTTCGCAGGGAACACGTAGAAATTTTTCATGACGTATTCAAACATTCCAACAATATCAAGGAAGATACGCTTTGTTACGCAAGCGGCAAATGTAACGTGCTGACTTCACATAACTGTAACTTGTTGTAAACAAACATTATTCAACGAAATCGTTAACTACCGAAGCTCCAAATAAAATTCGCAAAAAGTCTATCAACGGTAAGTGCTCCAAGCAAGAATTAGAGCTCCAAACAACGTTGCAAAAATATCTTCGTAAAAGATCCACGCGTCATTAAGAAAAATTACAACACACAATTAGAAACCTCGACTAACTGCATGCTGTAAAAATTACTCTACTGAGCACTTGCTGTTTTCGCGGCTTCGCTGTTCCACGATCGAAAGTCTGAAACAGCAACTGTGCAAAAATTCAACTGTGAACTTCTGAAGAATTACAAGAACAATTACTCGACGATATCGTAAGAATTGTAAAAAAAAGTTACTCGACGATATCGTGATAATTGCGGAGAAAAGGGAGAAAGAGAAGAAAAGAGGAGAAAGCACAAGTCTCGATTAATTAATTATAATTATAATTAATTAAGTAATTATAAAAAAAGGGAAGAGGATGTCGGCTATAACAAGGATCTCCGCGATGAGAATAGCTGTGTCATACGGGCCAGAACTGAGTTTCTTGGTCCTTCTGCGTATGCTGATTGGCATGCATAGACCGGACATCATCGACAGCAAGTCGAGAGTGCATCCAGTGTCGTTGTTTAATCTTCAAAGCAACTACGATTTCGTGATAATCGGAGGAGGTTCCGCTGGATCTGTGTTAGCAAATCGCCTATCAGAAAATGGCAATTGGTCGGTACTGTTATTGGAAGCCGGCTTAGACGAGCCAGATTTGTCCGACGTGCCAGCTATGTTTCCGATTATTCAGCTGACACCGTTCGACTGGCAGTACAAAACGCATCCGTCGGATAATTATTGCAAGGCGATGAACGAGCATAGATGTAACTGGCCTCGTGGCAAGGTACTGTTATGAAATAAAAGTTCTAACGATTGTTTAAAATTTAATTCGGGTCTTCGATGACCCAAGTGAAATTTCACTCCCGTATTTCTTCGGAGTGAATTTTTTATTTTTGTTGAAAGAAGTTTTGAACGTCTGGCTTAAAGAGTATTTGTATAATGTAGTAAAAACTTCGATAAGTCCTCCAGAATTTTTTCAGATTTTTTGAAAGCTTGAAACGGCAAAAAAATTAGACTTGGTAATTGCATTCGATGAATGCATTCGCTGAGGTTGAGCTCCAAAAAATAATTAGAAGCTTCAGTCGCTTAAATCGGTAATTGATTAAAACAACTTGATTTTAGTCATTTTTAGTGAAAACGACTGGTCCGCAATAAGTTGAACTTAATTATTTAAATTTAAAATTTACTTTTAAAATTCTTACGGTGAAAGTTGAACTTCTATAATTTAACACGTTCGCTACCAGCGTCACATACGTGTGACGTGTGAATTTTAATGATAAGTAGCTGTTATTTAAACTAAATTTGCTTTAAACCAATTTTAGTATCAAAGTCTAGTGCTTAATTTTTCATACTTTCACCGGGAAGATAGAATATTTTAAGTGAGAAAATGTGGGAAAATGTGCTACGGTTATTGACGTAAGGGTTAACTCGCTCTCTACTGTCCTCAGCTAATTAACTACCATCTTTCTTCCTTCCCCCTAGCGCCTGCATCAGAGTGCAACTTCCTCTTTCCATTCTCAATCCTCCAACACGTGCTTTAGCGTCCCCTCATCATTACCACCCCATACAGATTTCACATTTCCTCTCGCTATCACTCCTCCAATATTCGCTAAAATTCTCAACATTTCCACATCCTGTTCGCGCAATTAGCTTTTGGAAATTCGTTAATATACACCACTGATTTTCAACCGGTGTGTCGCGAGAGGTCCACAGGTGTGTCCAAGAATTTTTAACCCCTTAACGGACACATTTTTCTCAACTTAACACTGGGTTTACGGGAAACTCACATTTTCTTTAAGAAACAACTTATTTTATTTAAAAACAACATATCTAAGAAATGTAAACGGTTTCTGCAATTTTCCTTGTGAAAATAAAATGCTTCTAAATAAGATAATTACTTCTTAGGCGTATAGAAACAAACTTCCCTTTATTTCTAACGGCGTAACTTACCCTTTTTTGCCGCAATAGAAAGAACAACGCAATATGGAAACTGAAGGAAAATAATTTTAAAAAATTGCACTTATTGGACGATTAGTCCTGTACGCGTGAACCACGAGCATGAACGTTAAGGTGTTGATACAAGTTAAAAAAATAATGAAAAAAAATATAATTGTTTTCGTAGGGTAATTCCGGGAGAGACGGACCAGGCAAGTATTTCCTACATTATCCGCCATATGTGGAACGCGTCAGTATTCTTTTCTTTTACATTTGTTTTACTCTCAGTGCTTTTGGTTCCATATCCAGCGGATAATGTAGGAAATACTTGCCTGGTCTGTCTCTCCCGAAATTACCTTAAATCAGTCAAAAATGTAGGGTGAGTTCCCTTAACGCCGGACGGCACCTAATATCGGACATTAGTTATATCTGCAATAATTGAAACGCTACGGAGCCGTTATTCTGCGTATCTCCTAGAGTTTCCTACGCGTTTCAGTCGCGTGTGAACAGGTAGAGAGATTTATTTAAGAAACACCTTAAGCGTCCAGCGCCCAGGGGAACTCTCCCTATACTATTTTGTCAGATCGGCGAAAGAATGTAATGTATTATTTGGTACACCGTAGAATTTTAATAATTACTTTACGTGAAAAGGTAGGAAATCGCTGATACGCACAATTCTCCAGGTGCTCGGCGGAAGTAGCGTCCTCAACGCGATGCTCTACGTCCGTGGTAACAAGAAGGATTACGACAGCTGGGAGAAGATGGGCAATCCAGGATGGAGTTACGAGAAAGTGTTACCCTATTTCAAAAAATCTGAGAACATGACGATCGAAAAGTACCAAGATTCCCCTTACCACAGCACAGGTGGACCCCTGACCATCGAGCATTTCAAGTATTATTCAAGCGTGACCCAAACCTTGATAAAAGCTGGCACAGAAATGGGATACGACATCGTGGACGTGAATGGAGCCACTCAAACTGGATTTACTTTGTCCCATGGGACACTGAGGGATGGGCTGCGATGCAGCACCGCGAAAGCTTTCCTTCGGACAGCCGGGAAGAGGAAGAATCTACATATCAGCACACTTTCAATGGCGGAGAAGATTTTAATACGCGAAGGTCACTCACTTTTTCCATTTTATTTCTAGAAATTAATTTTGACAAATGATTATACTCCTGACTAGACTATCTTTTTTATGAATTCGTTATTTGTGCCGGTGATTATGAAAATGGCCCAAGGCAAGATATTTAGAATTTTCCCTTTGGGTGTACTAAAACGTATTTTTTCTTTATCGCGTAATTAAAACATATTTAATTCAACTCTTCTAATTTGCAGATGGAAACTCTAAAACTGCCTACGGCGTACAGTTTCGAAAAGGATCTAAACGTCGTATAGTGAAAGCCAGTCGCGAAGTGATTCTCTCTGCTGGAGCAATACAGTCGCCTCAATTGTTGATGCTATCAGGAATCGGTCCAAAGGATCATTTGGACGAGCTGAAGATTCCTTTGGTCAAAGATGTTCCTGGAGTAGGTGAAAATCTTCAAGATCACGTGGCTATTGGTGGAATGAATTTTTTAGTGACTAGACCAGCGAACGACACTGGTGTTCGGAGTTTCACGTTTAATTTGCCAAAATCTATCACCGCTGCAGCTCTTAGGCAATTTGCTATAAACCGTAGCGGAGTGTTGTACACGACGACCGTTGCCGAGGGTATGGCTTTCATTAATACCAAGTGAGTATTTTTTCATTTATTGATAACAAAACATTGGCCAAGTTTTCTTGTATTATATTTTCTAAAATTAATCGTTTCTCTCGTGATATGTACTCTTTTATGACTAAAATGGTAATTGTTCTTTTGTGATTCTAATAATATTTTTGATTCAATTATCTTTCTAACGCTTATTTTCAATGGGAAGAAGACAGTAAAATCGTATTTTGATTGGTAGTAGTAGAGCTTGACAATTTTTTGTATTAATTTATAATTACTTAACTATTTAGTAACGTCGGTATTAGTTTATAAATAGCATAATTTACATTCATAACATTATACTTCATAATGTTCCAACACCTTCATACGTTGGAAAACTTATCGGTGTAATTTACATTTATATTATAATATTATAACGGAAGTTGGAAAAGTTGCCCCTTCGTTGGAAAATATCAGAGAGAGAGGGTGTTCCCTTGTGAAATATCAGAAGAATTATTTTTCTAACGGTGGGTCACCCATATTAAGATTTACCCCGAGGAATGCAGCTTGACTTTGAAAACCACCGAAGAGTCATCCTACCTGCTCCCAAAAAACTTTTCTACGAACTGCAAAAATATATCGCAAAAGACTTTGAACGTGAATGTAACAAAACGTTGTAATTCTAGTTGAACAGTTTTATACACAGCACTTCCTACAATAACAATCCTTCTCCTAACTACAAGATTCATCATTACCTTAACTACCCTCGATGATGTCATAAAATCTCAAGTACAACGTTACACAACCTATAAATTTATCACCCTCTCTCACTAAAAAAAAAAAGGAACTCTTTTAACATCGTTTAAATTATCCTCGATGCACACAAAATCCAAACCGATAAATCTGACACACGGTAACAAAATTCAGGACAATCAGGGATAATACACGCAATAATTGCGACAACATTGCAAGGGTCCATCGCGTGGTGGATCTTTCTGCGGTTATTTGCTTCTCTATTAATCAGTATTTACTCCAAGATGTGTTATTCACCGAGCGAATAAATCCTGTTTTCAGATACGCAAACAAGTCAGCGGATTATCCTGATATACAGCTGTTCCTTTCCTCCGTGTCTGATAATACCGACGGTGGTCTCTTTGGAAAGAGGGATTGCAACATTAGGGATGATTTTTACGCGCATATGTACGAAAATATCCTGTACATGGACTCGTACACGGTCATGCCGCTGTTATTGAGACCTCGAAGCAGGGGATACGTTAAGCTGAACTCGTCAGATCCACGTGTCCATCCGATAATCGTTCCAAATTACTTCGACGATCCGCATGATCTGGATATTTTGGTAATAGATCTGATTAATTCGTTAGTTACCGACAAACAGTTAAATCATTCTACAAACACGATTTTAATTTTATCGGATTGGTGCATACGAAACATTTTCTGAAATGAAAATGATTTTTACACGATACTGCACACTTTTCCCAACGATTTCCCAACTAGTTTCAGTATTTGAAATTTATAAGAATCGTTCATCTTTGAGTAAACTGAAAATTTATAATCGGACAAAATTTCAGTCGCCATTTTGAAATTATGATTTTTGGCAATTATTTATTTTTGGGCATATTACACTATACTCAAATCCACCGTGGCTAATACAGCGGTAAATATGAAATGTTTAATTTGAATAACTCTCTTCCTGTAAAAGATGAAATATAAACGATGAAATTATAATATTCATAAAACACTCGATGGCTCATTAAGGCGAGTTTCAACGAACAGAATATTAATACTGCGCTAATAAACATTTTCTGAAATGAAAATGATTTTTACACGATACTGCACACTTTTCCCAACGATTTCCCAACTAGTTTCAGTATTTGAAATTTATAAGAATCGTTCATCTTTGACTAAACTGAAAATTTATAATCGGACAAAATTTCAGTCGCCATTTTGAAATTATGATTTTTGGCAATTATTTATTTTTGGGCATATTACACTATACTCAAATCCACCGTGGCTAATACAGCGGTAAATATGAAATGTTTAATTTGAATAACTCTCTTCCTGTAAAAGATGAAATATAAACGATGAAATTATAATATTCATAAAACACTCGATGGCTCATTAAGGCGAGTTTCAACGAATAGAATATTAATACTGCGCTAATACCGAATAAATTTCTCATAGCATAAGAAATCTTTAATATTAACATTATGCTACAACATTAATTATCATGTTTAAAAAATGAAAAATTATACATTAAAATAAACTAATCATTGCCGAACAACTTTCTAGTATAAACAAAAACTATAACTTCTCTCACTTTTTGTACAATTATACAACTTAATAAAAATTACCGTATCATATCAGAGGCTAAATTCGACCACAGAAAAAAATATCCAATTACATACAGACACACGTAACAAATTAAGATCGATCAACTTTCAATTATCGCAGGCAGAGGGCGCGATGTTCGTCAAGAACATGACCAATACCCCAACGATGGAACAACTTAAAGCTCGACCAAATCCAAACAAGATCCCCGAATGCTCGTCGTTCGAGTACTCGTCAGCTGAATATTGGCGTTGTTTCGCTCGATATTACACCCTGACGATCTATCATCCGTGCGGAACCTGCAAAATGGGCCCCTCCAGCGACAAAATGGCGGTGGTCGACGCGAGACTGAGGGTACACGGTGTAAATGGACTGCGAGTGATCGATGCCTCGATCATGCCACAGATCCCTTCTGGGAACACAAACGCACCGACGATCATGATCGCCGAGAAGGCTGCTGATATGATTAAGGAGGACTGGAAGATTTAAGAACTTCGTGTTTCCTTAGATTTTCCTCGACGCAGCGCGAGAATGAGTCACGCGTGACAAATTGTAGCGACAATGGCGATCCCGATGATAATTCTACGACGATGAGTGTGTTTGGAATGATTACAGTAGCGATAGTTGTAATTGTGATAAGAATGATGTAGTCGAGATTGTGTTAACGGTGATCGAGGAACGAGGTAGAAAATTATGATGATAATGTTGGTAATTGTTCGGTGTTCAGATTAGTATAAAGGGTGAGTCACCTGAGACTAGAACTTGAAACTACCGAGAAATGTTTGAAACGAAAGTAGAATGATGTTAAGGGTGGTATAATTTGATGTGATTAGTTTTTATTAGGTTGGTCAAATTTATTTTTTTTTTTTTAAATGAAATCGTATACTTCTTAAAAAAGACAGTTTTCAAGACATTCTAACGTTTTAAGGTAAATTCTGTTGGTAACCACGCATATTGTTGAATTATCATTTAGTAGAAAAAAAATACAAGGTGTTATAAAGAGAAACATAGATGCAGGTAGGTGTACTAGTACCATTTCGCAATGTTGAAATTAAAATATCTCCTAAACTAATGGTTTTTCGGCATAAATTAATGCGTTCAAAAGTATACAATTCTATTTAAAACAAAACAAATATCTCCTCTACGTGACAACTTAAGGAAAATCTAATCACCTCAAATTATGTTACCCTTGACACCGTTCAACTTTGGTCTGAAACATTTCTCGGTATAATCGACAGTTTCGAAGATATTTCAGGTTCTACATAGTCTTAGGGGACTCACCATATACTGGGTGTCCCAATTTTTTCCGATCAAACTTTGTCAGTACGTTCTATGGATATGAGTAAGAAAAAAATGTAATATAAACATAGATTGTTTGAAGCTTTATTAAAAAGTTATAACACTAATACGAAATGCGAAGCTAATGGTAACAGATGTGAGGTTATGATACAAAATAAGAATAGATCAACGATGTGAACATCTAGTCTGTTTATGCGACCTGTGTTTGCCAGTGCAATTTTGATCTCGAATCATAGCAACCGCAAGTTCGTTGCAATTCCTTTCGTATTTCGTATTTGTGTTATAACTTTTCAACGAAGCTTCACACTACCTATGTTTATATAACATTTTTCTCTTAGTTATATCCGTAGAACTTACTGACAAAGTTTGATCGAAAAGAAAATGGGACACCCTGTATATAGTGAGTACGAAAAGCAATTGCACGCATTTGCGGTTTTGAAGCAGATGTTTTTTGTCAGTCGATTTCTGTAATTCGTTATGGTTTGATTAAAGTGTTTGGAGAAAGTAGAAAATTTGATATACTGTGATTGAACTAATCGGTAATGTTATATTAAAGCAAGAAATATCGTCTGCAAGTACTTTTTGTGCTGTAAACGTAAAGGTTAATCTTATGATTGCGAATATTACACGGTTTAGAATAATAAATGTGCGTTATGCTTATTACAATTACCGATAACAATGTAAATAAAGGGAAATAATATTTAAACTGACTCATTATCATGAAAATGTCTGCTTCTTGTAATCAGTGCGATAAATTTCAGGGTAGATATTTTATATTTGGAAATTTGTTCAATTTCAGTGGTTTGTTACACCAAGCAATTACAATAATGCGTCTAATACTAGACTTTATTAATTTTTCAATAACTGTATCACATTTGGCAATTACCTATATATATAAGGCGTTACAGGTTTGCAACTCTGTTGCCGGGAATCGCTCCCGAAACTTGCACATTGTTGCAAACGCGTTCTCGGTTTGCAACTTTGTTGTCTCGAAAATTTGCACATTGTTGCACGCCGCCTCGTTTTGCACCTTTGTTGCCCCGAATCGCTCCCGAAACTTGCACATTGTGGCAAACGCGTACTCGGTTTGCAACTTTGTTGTCTCGAAAATTTGCACATTGTTGCACGCCGCCTCGTTTTGCACCTTTGTTGCCCCGAATCGCTCCCGAAACTTGCACATTGTGGCAAACGCGTACTCGGTTTGCAACTTTGTTGTCTCGGAAATTGGCACATTGTTGCACGGCCCCCCGTTTTGCAACATTGTGCATTTTTCGGGAGCGACTCACGGCAACAAAGTTGCAAAGCGCCATCTCTTCTTTTGCAACTTTGTTGCCGGGAATCGCTCCCGAAACTTGCACATTGTTGCAAACGCGTTCTGGATTTGCAACAATGTGCAAGTTTCGGGAGCGATTCGGGGCAACAAAGGTGCAAAACGAGGCGGCGTGCAACAATGTGCAAGTTTCGGGAGCGATTCGGGGCAACAAAGGTGCAAAACGAGGCGGCGTGCAACAATGTGCAAGTTTCGGGAGCGATTCGGGGCAACAAAGGTGCAAAACGAGGCGGCGTGCAACAATGTGCAAGTTTCGGGAGCGATTCGGGGCAACAAAGGTGCAAAACGAGGCGGCGTGCAACAATGTGCAAGTTTCGGGAGCGATTCGGGGCAACAAAGGTGCAAAACGAGGCGGCGTGCAACAATGTGCAATTTTCGGGGGTGACTCGTAGCAACAAAGTTGTAAAAGGGAAATCGCGCTTTGCAACTTTGTTGTCTCGGAAATTGGCACATTGTTGCACGGCGCCCCGTTTTGCAACAATGTGAATTTTTCGGGAGCGACACGCGACAACAAAGTTGCAAACCGAGAACGCGTTTGCAACAATGTGCGATTTTCGGGAGCGATTTTCGGCTACAAAGTTGCATATCCAGAACGCGTTTGCAACATTGTGCAATTTTCGGGAGTGACTCGTAGGAACAAAGTTGTAAAAGGGAAATCGCGCTTTGCAACTTTGTTGCCGTGAGTCGCTCCCGAAAATGCACATTGTTGCAAAACGGGGCGCCGTGCAACAATGTGCAAATTTCCGAGACAACAAAGTTGCAAAACGAGAACGCGTTTGCAACAATGTGCGATTTTCGGGAGCGTTTTTCGGCTACAAAGTTGCAAATCCAGAACGCGTTTGCAACATTGTGCAATTTTCGGGAGTGACTCGTAGGAACAAAGTTGTAAAAGGGAAATCGCGCTTTGCAACTTTGTTGCCGTGAGTCGCTCCCGAAAATTGCACATTGTTGCAAAACGGGGTGCCGTGCAACAATGTGCAAATTTTCGAGACAACAAAGTTGCAAATCCAGAACGCGTTTGCAACAATGTGCAAGTTTCGGGAGCGATTCGGGGCAACAAAGTTGCAAAACGGCGCACCGTGCAACAATCTGCGTTTTTCGAGAACGATTCGCGGCAACAATGTTGCAAACTCTATAACACGTTTGCCACAATGTGCATTCCAAAATAATAGAAGTTAACGATGTTACAAGCTAGAATGACGCTTGTAACAATGTTACATTCAAGCGTAGTGCTTGTTATAACGTTTGCGTTCGAAATAACGCTTCTAATAATGTTGCAATTAGAAATAGTGATTCCAGCAATGTTTGCGTTTATATATAACCCTTCAAGCAATGTTGCATTGAAAAGTAACGCGTATAACAATGTTGTGCATTCGAAATAGTACTTCCATCGATGTTGCATTCGAGAATAGGGACTGCAACAATGTGTGTATTCAAGTTTCAAAGATGTACAGTGAAATAAAAGTATCTTGCTACTTAAAAATCACCGTTCAACGATATAAAAGTTCTTTTCCTGCTACTGCAACCGTGTCCCACACCTCGATCAATTTGCAACCTCAACTCACACGGGAACAAAGGCTCCGCGTAATATCTTGCTACTTAAAAATCACCGTTCAACGATATAAAAGTTCTTTTCCTGCTACTGCAACCGTATCCCACACCTCGATCAATTTGCAACCTCAACTCACACGGGAACAAAGGCTCCGCGTACACAAAACGTCTTTATACATTCTCAACATATTTCTCCACCCCTATAAATAACCCCTCTATGTAGCTTCCATTGGTGCATCACAATAAATAGGAAGTAATCAATTATTTAGTTTGATCGTTTGTAAGTAAGTACTTTCATCTTCATTCTTGAATGCTAAATATTATTTAATCTAGCGCTACATATTAATTATCTGATTGAGAGAGGATTAGCTTGTCTAACTTTTTATCGCTGATTGGATTTCCGAGAATATACCTACTTGATTATTTTCCAACTACTTCAAGAACTAACTAGTATAATTTAATAGTTATTGCAACAGTCATTGGTACTTCATTGCACTTATCCTGCACTCTTTTTAGAAAAGGCAGCAGTATACTTTAATCTACCAAACATACAGTACCAACAAAAAAGATTATAAGTTTAGAAAGTGTATAATACTCACAAAATAATCAAAGAAATTCTAATCAACATTTAAATATCCCACCTTCACGTCGAATTTCTATTTGTATCACAACTATAGTTGAAATTTACAACCTATAATTCTCAAAATATTAATCCCGCCACCCAAAACCAACAACGAACGTATCCACTCACTCGAAAGGAACATCACACATCCTAGAACCGTCAAACTTCCTCCAAAAACTAGCAACCAAAAGATCCTCCAATCCAAGAGAACAGCTTTGCCACACGTACCTGTTGATAAGCAACAACCATCGTGAAACAGCTCTGACAACCGTCGAGACTTTCTTCCACCACACGCTCCATACCGCGCTGCATACATATATCCGAAATGTGAACCGCGATATGCTTCATTTCCCCGGTAAAACTAGCATAAGTTGTTGCTCGGGTGGCTTGAGTGGTAACTAAACAAAGAGGGAGAGAGAGAGAGAACCAGGGAAAGGGAATAGACAAAGAGCAGTGTCGTAATTATATAATAGAGCAAGTGGATTGTTTCAGTGGCAGGTAAGAGGCGCGTGGAACGTTCTTGTGATTAAATAGTACAGACACCGTCGTCGACGAGAAATCAGGGATTTTCGTCCTTAAAATCGTGTTTCGTTTATTCTGCTGTTTTTAGACCGCGGAATTCGCGTGCTCTTGTGTTATCGAGGACTTGGAACGCGTAGTTTCACGCGTGACTGCTATTGTGAGTTGAAATGCTGCGCCACATGAAAACCACCGGTTCTCGATCGACCACCGAAGGTGAGATACGTTGGTCTCTAGATCAGTTCTTCGGTGGGTGAGTGGTAGAATGGTCCTAGTGTTCGTGTGTTTTTCAAATGAAACGCGGGGAAAACTCGTGTACGGTGCTTACATGGTTCGAACGTAATTCGAAAAGGCTTTAGTCAAGGAGGTCTAGAATCGCAGGAGCGACCGAGGATGAAGGGATCGATTTGGTGTTTCTCAACCGGTGTTCAATCGTTCAGCTGTTGAATTGTTCCTCTTTCAGAGGTTCGAATAACTGGTAACTAATTGTGCACTCTGTGCGACGATAAGGTTAATAGTTAGAAACTTACACGAATGGCTTTATTTTAGATTAGACTGTCTTGAAAGGCTCTATTCTTGAGTATGCGGATTGTCATTTACAGGTGCTTGCTTATTCATTCACTTAAAAATTATTCTAACTTTCTACTTTCCACTTTCTTACACTTTATTCGTCTTCCATTTTTTTTTTTTTTTTCAAAAACAATTGCTTTTCTTGCAGCGAGAGTTATCAAATTCGTTTTCTTGGAATTGTTAAGATCAAATTATTCTGAATTAGAAATTGCATTCGCACTCGCATTCGTTTCACATATTATTCCGTACAATTATATTTCTTGCAACAAGGATCACCAAATTTGTTTTTTTTTAGCCTTGTTAAGATAAAATTATTCAGAATCAGAAATTGCACTGGCACGTTACGTTCGTCTGTGTTTATTTATCTAGATTTACGAGTGGTACGTTGAATGATAATGCACCCGGAAAGATTGGAAATTGAGGTGGTCGAGCAATTTCAGTGGAATTAATATTTTCGAGCCCACCGAGAGCTTTAAATGTTCAAGCTGTTCGAGAATATTCGTGTGCATACACAAATATATCGTCGTTACACTGGTGCAGTGGTGAAACTGCAATTTTTGGGAATGGAAGTTCGAACGTGCCAGTGTACAGTGTTGTGTTGAATAGTTGGTCGACTAAAATCAGTGCAAACGTGTTGACAATGTGATTTTCTTCTCCCTGAAAAAATTCAGACTTTGCAGTATCACAACTTTGTAACGACGATATCGTTCCTTCAAATCCACGAAAAGTTGCAAAGTTATATTTGCTTCAGTGCTCAGACACCACTGCACAGTGGTTACCTAATTTAGGTTACCTAAACATTCTGCATTCTAATTAAATTTTCAATCCCTTACAATCCACGTGCATATATTACACTCAACACACTACATATAATATTTTATATTCTATAATAATCTGCATCCTAGATTATGTAATATCAACATCGAGAGTTAAAAAATGACCAACTACAATTCTCCACTTGACAGCCTTGATAGTTCACATTCATATACTTCACGATCTTACACTCCAAAGCCAATTACTCTCTATCCTCCGTTATCAATAATCGATACCTAACAGATTCCGTAAGTTCAGAATTCCCTTACGGACCCACCCAGTCAGTCAATTTTTCTTTAAATCAATTTCACGTTATCGATACCTCGAAGATTGCGTAAATTCTAAGTTCTCTTCACTCTGAATTCGACAACCTTGATACTAGACGGCCGGTGAGCGGAAAGAAAGGAGGAAGAGAGGAATCAAGATTTTTAACCTAGCGCAACGCCGTTAATTTATTCCATCGGTATTTTCTTCCGTTTTTTTTTTTTTTTTCTTCAAATTGCTCTCCTTTATCACATTAGCAGGCTTTCGTTATTCAAGTCGATTTGTTTCTGCTGGTAAAAGTCCGTGTCTCCGACACCAATCCGCATAGATAATCGAGGTTGATCGAAAAGTAAAAGGAATTTTCGCGATAGTTTATTGTACGACCGTTTCCCGAGCTTCGATGATTAGTTTAATTCGAGGAGGTGAATTGGTTTTCGAGGGTAATGATTCGTTCGTTGCCTTACATAACGCGAGATTTACCAAGTACAAGTTCCAAAGTGGTATCGTGTTATCTTACATCTGGAATTTCTTCGACGCTGATGTGTATTGTAATTGTCGTGAAAAAAAGAAAAAGACGAAAAAAAGCTCCTGTGTAATTGCACAGGATTCAACGTGATTCTTCTGTTTTTTTCGTCTGGTCTTTGTTTTGTAATGAAACTGGCGTGAAATGGGAGTTGGGTAACCGGCGGACGGCTTGGCTGTTCATCGTTGAAATTTCTTCGAGACACCGCGATTTTGAACTATTCCCCGATGCGAGATCGGAGAAAGCGAGATGGTAGATAAGCGTAATTTACCACCAGGAAATCTGTTTATAATTTGAGCAGAGTAGCTTGGATGTGGATCGAGAGTGCGGAAGAAAGAGGGAAGAGGCGAATGACACGAGACAATTTCATGTTGAAATAGCGTTCCCTGAAAGAGGTGAATCTTTTTTCTCACAGATTTCAATTATCTTCATTTTGATAAATGACACGTTGTACTACTTCGTTTGAAGTGTTTCAGATCGTATCTGTAGAAAATTGCGTCGTGCAATTTCGTTCGGAATAATTTTCACGAGTACTTTTTTTTATCCTTTTTCGACAGGCCGAGTGATTTCCGTGACGACTGCTGTTCGATCCTCTTTCGCAGACTTATTTCGGATCTGTTGCTGTTAGGAATCGTCGCCAAAAAAAAATTCTAATCGTTGATCAATATCGCGGGCACATTTTCAGCGTGTCTTCCTTTGAAAAGGATGTGGCAATGTCTGAATGTCGCGTGGCGCATTAGAAAATCAACGACGTGGAATTCTTTTCCAGGTACTAACTGCTTGACTACGATTTTAAGACACGTTTTCGGCTATTAACACGTTAAGCGCCGTGTCAGTCACCGGTGACTGACAGTATACTTTTCGTTCAGGCCGCGTCAGTCGCTGACGATATACAATTTAAAAAACTATATTCTTCTGTTAATAAATTTTAAATAATTTGGAGACCATAAAAGAACGTACCTAAATATTACTTGTTATCAAAAAAAAATTTTAACGAGTATTATTAAAACACACGCAGTCTTATCGCAACCTTACACAGATCTATTAACACGTTAAGCGCCGTGTCAGTCACCGGTGACTGACAGTATACTTTTCGTTTAGGCCGCGTCAGTCGCTGACGATATACAATTTAAAAAAGTATATTCTTCTGTTAATAAATTTTAAATAATTTGGAGACCATAAGAGAACGTACCTAAATATTACTTGTTACCAAAAAAAAATTTTAACGAGTATTATTAAAACACACGCAGTCTTATCGCAACCTTCTATCTTAACACGTTAAGCGCCATGTCAGTCGCCGGTGACTGACAGCATACTTTTCGTTCGGGCCGCGTCAGTCGCTGTTGACTGACGATATACAATTTAAAAATTTATATTCTTCCGTTAATAAATTTTAAATAATTTGGAGATCACAAAAGAACGTACCTAAATATTACTTGTACCAAAAAAAAAAATTTTAACGAGTGCAGTCTAATCGCAACCTTACACAGATCTCCGGCCGGCAGCATATCGGTGAAATCGGGCATCGCGGGCTAAACGGGAAGGAAGACAAAACAGGCTTGGCGGTTAACATGTTAAGAAGTAGTTTCGAAGGGAACAGTAAAAAGAAATTGCCATAGAAATAAGCAGGATTGGTGAAAAATTCGTTTAAATTAGTATCATTAAATTTCTGTGGGACAAATAGATACTTAATATTGCCTCTATCCTAAGTACCTATTATTTATTCAGTGCACAATTCGTTATTAGCATTTTTGTTATTATTCGCGAAGATAAACATCGTTGACTGATAAGAGATATTGAGATACATGTACTTGAAGCAAAATGCTTGCTCAACGAGCCAAGAGTACTGTGATACCCTACAATAGTGTTAGAATTCTTTGGCAACAGAAAGCTAGATCAAGCGCGTAGGCTTAAGCGTTACATGTTTCGTAATAAATTACAGGATCTAAAGATAGTAGGAGCAACTTCATTTTGTTTTTCTCCTCTTTGAACATTTTACATTTCCTCACAACGAGTAAATAGGACGACTTTTTGTTTTCTTTTATGGATTAATTTTAAGTACAATAATAATTTCCAATAACAATTGAACTACCTTTAATACTGTATTTCAATTTTTCGCTAGAATCAAATACACGTGAAATTCTGCAATTTTCATTTTTCTCTAGACTCAACTGTAGTTTCGAGCACAAGTAGCATCAACATTTCTTCTCCTCTTTAAAAACTTCACTTCTGCTCACAACATACAAATTTTCGTTTCTTTCGCTCTTCTAAGATTTAATTTGAAATAAAATTATCTGACGTTAATCGTAATCTCCAATGAAATTAAAATACCCTCAACCCTTTGCACTCGGATGTCATTTTGCTATAGGAAACATTGCAAACTGGATCTTCGAAATTTTTCAAAACTAACGTAGAAATAAGGTGTACTATTTCATCTAAATATTCGATATACTCTCTATTTCACTATGGTAGACAAATTTATGGGGGCCCGTAGATCTGCTCTCTGTCCTCGTTAATTATTTGCCAAGTGACCAAAGAGTTAAAATTGCATTTCAATTTTTCGCTAAAATAACATACACCTAAAATTCTACAATCTTCACTTCCTCCGATTCTACAATTTTTCTGTGTTCACGTTCAATTATAGTTTTGCCTGCACCTAAGTAGCATCAACGTTCTCCAACACGGCACGAAATCGGATATAATTACTGCACGTCGACTGATAAGTTAACATCAGTTCGCTGAAGCTAGCGCTTTCTCTTTCTACACGAAAAGAAGAAGAAGAAGAAGAAAAGGAATAACGATGTTCAACAGGCAAGTTTTGTGCAAGGAATTACAACGTGGAAATTCGTCCGTTAACCGGTGAGCTAAGTTCTGCTTAACCAAGCCTCGTAAATCCGGTTTGCGTGAATCGCTTTAAAACTTGTGCAAAGCTTGTATAACATCCACGTAGAGAAGTTCTTTCACGCGAATACTAGGAAGCTAAAGTATTTTCCTCTCGCGGTTTGTACATTTCTTTTACATAATACTATTGTTTGTTAATCGGCCGGTGTATCGAACGAACGAACCGTATTCCCGAGTAATGAACAATGTCCTCTTATCGTGCGATCTTCGATCGTTGAGAAACTCGATGTTAAAGGTTGACAAACCGAGCGTAATGTCCTTAGACTTGGAGAGAAATAATTAATGAAATTATTATAGTATGAAATAATCGTGTGCAGTGAACGATATAGGTGTTTATTTTGGTATTTTTAATAGTGATACTCTTCAATGAAAATTCTTCTACAGAAAGTATTGTATATTGAAAGAATGTTTGAGAAGATATGAATTTTGAATTGGAAAGGTAGAAAGGAAATTTTTATTTGTAATTTTTAATAGATGCGTAATTGTTTGTGGAGAGTGAGAGTAATTATATCTCATATTCTTCAAATTATCAAATTCTCATATTTTTCAAATTCTCATATTCTTCAAAATCTCAAATTCTTCAAATTCTCATATTCTTTAAATTCTCAAACTCTTCAAATTCTCATATTCTTTAAATTATCAAATTCTCATATTCTTCAAATTCTCAAACTCTTCAAATTCTCATATTCTTCAAATTATCAAATTCTCATATTCTTCAAATTCTCAAATTCTCAATCTCTTCAAATTCTCAAATTCTTCAAATCTCAAATTCTTCAAATTCTCAAATTCTTCCAATTCTCAATCTCTTCAAATCCTCATATTCTTCAAATTCTCAAATTCTTCCAATTCTCAATCTCTTAAAATTCTCATATTCTTCAAATTATCAAATTCTCATATTTTTCAAATTCTCATATTCTTCAAAATCTCATATTCTTCAAAATCTCATATTCTTCAAAATCTCATATTCTTCAAATTCTCATATTCTTCAAATTCTTAAACTCTTCGAAATCTCATATTCTTCAAATTCTCAAATTCTCAAACTCTTCAAATTCTCAAATTCTTCAAATCTTAAATTCTCAAATTCTCAAATTCTCATATTCTTCAAATTCTCAAATTCTCATATTCTTCAAATTCTCATATTCTTCAAATTCTCATATTCTTCAAATCCCAAATTCTTCAAATTCTCAAATTCTCAATCTCTTCAAATTCTCAAATTCTTCAAATCTTAAATTCTCAAATTCTTAAATTCTCAAACTCTTCAAATTCTCATATTCTTCAAATTCTCAAACTCTTCAAATTCTCATATTCTTCAAATTCTCATATTCTTCAAATTCTCAAATTCTTCAAATTTCTCCAGAATTTCTCCAGTCTCCGAATTTATTCCAATTTTCTCTGCACAGATTGCACGAAGTTAGTTAAACCAAGCATGTCGCGTTGATAAATTACCAAAATCATAGCACGCACGTGGATCACGTGCAAAAATTTCTCGCGAAATACGGACAGAATACGAGAAATCGATAGGAAGCAACGAAAAAAACCTGAAAATTCGGAGCAGACTGTAAGTCTGGTCGGAAATAAAACTACGAAAATATACTATGCATATATATACGTTCATCTCCCATGATCTTTTGGAGAAGTCACATGTGGTGCATCTGTTGGAAACAAAGCACGAAAGACTGAAAAAATCCTGCACAAGGTATAGTAATTTGGTACAACTTTAATTAAACCCGCTAAATTAAATACTGTTTATTCTATTTTATAGAGAGAAAATTGAAAATAGTTGCAATTATATTAAATTCTTTCATTTTATTTATGATTAGTATTTCGAAATACAGGAATTTTTGTTAAATATCAGTTCCTCATAAATATTATCAAAACTTTCCCTTATTCCTCTAGAAAAATTTCAAAAAATTTTCCTTATTACGTTCTTTATTTCTGTAATTATTTTACAGCACACATTTTTAAAAAGTATCAAATGACTAAATAGATAAGCTTTTAATTCCTTTTTAATTACATTGCTTCTAACAAGAAATTACGAGTAATTGCACAGAGACAAAGTAACGTATTTATGTCGATAGTGATATGTAATTAGAAAATAGATCTATGAAGATAATAGACAATGGATAATCAGCATTTGATCTACCCAGATTAAAGGAATACGAGGACTTATATAAATTACATGAAAAAGAATGGAAAAAAGAAATATTCACAATTAATTCTTTAGATTCGATTCATTTCATTGAACAATCTAAAGAAACATTAATATGTAACACGTTTATTATACATCGAACACGATAAGCTGGCTTCTGAACAATCAACTGCTTCACAATAATTAATTAAGTACACTTGAACGATAAACTAATTGCCCTTTCATTTAGCCTTCTTCCTAATTTCTTTTCACTCCTGTTACTAATTCAAAACTACCAACAGTATTGTCAATTACTACACACTACTTGCTAATTGTATATTACGTCCAATTATAAATTCCGTAAATTTATCAATTGTCGAGGGGTTGTATTAAATAAACTCGTGTGGAGTAAGCTAGGTAAATAATTATATTTTAAAAGATGCTTGGACAAGACGTAGACAAGACGGGGCGCACATTTAGGACTGCTTACGGAGCGTGGTGACAGTGTGCACTCCCATACCAGGGGTGTTCGCAGTGTTAGGGGCTTGGGGTTGATCTTTCGATCGTTCAAGCTTTGCCGGTTTATGCACGTGTGTGCCGACTAATGTTCTAGGCTTCGAAGGACCAGTTTCTTCATTGAAACACTAAGTTTTTATTTGTGGTCTATTTTATACAACTAATTCTAGATACAAAGTCTATTGCGAAGTGAGAGGTGTTTCACTTGCGAGTTGCTAACTGTTTCTCCCGGAGTCTCTCCGGTTTCCCTCGAAGAAGACTCCTCTTTTCCTAAAAACACCCTGATTGGTGATTTTTCCTTTTCTAAATCACCAATCAGTTTACTCCGGTGCATCGCAACCTCCCTCCATTTCGCCCTTAGCGCGTTATCTTAGGGTGGGGTAGACAACGACCGGTGGACGGATGCGTGGGAATCCTGTGGAATCTCCGCTTTTCTAGGCTTTGTTAAAGTCACTGGTCCTAGGGACTAAGTGTCGCAGGCAACGCAATAAACACTTGTGGTGTTTTGAGGAAGCGATATTTGCCTGCGACGGCGACCACTTGACTCGCTGCCATAAATCCGGCTACAGGATACGCCTTAACACGCAGGCATCCCCAAAACAATATTTTTCGGATGGGTCATGAAACTTACCGACACTCCAGGATGTCGATTTTTCATGCAGCACCCATAAACCGTTTCCTTCAACATCAATGAAAATGAAGAATCCCTAATTCTCTTCTGATTTTTCAACCTGATTGCACCAAAGTGTGCAAACGATGTCGACGATACAGTTGGTTCTCAGCTTTTTCACTCCTGTTCAATTCCGAGAATTGAAAACTACCAGATTTCGATCTTAACCGTTCGAGTCCCAAACAGCGCGATCGCGCTGTTTAGATTTTGCGTCGAAACGACCCGGTACATTTGAACGCTATGGACAACTGACGGTGCGCTCACTGTCTGTCGAAATAGCGCGCTCAACTTTTCTGACGCATGTACATCGCATCGCTGTCTTTCTTTGTCGACACAAAATAGGAAAAGCGCTATCGCGCCGCTTAGCTCTTTTCGCAATCAATTAACCCTTTGACTGCTATAGGCGCATGTATGCGTCTAGCAAAATTCATCGAAATCGGTGGACGGAGAAAGAAGCGACAGGCATCGAAAGATGTAAGAATCTGCAGATTTATTACAGTTCTAGGCCGAAAGTCGTGAAACAGTGCGATTTTCACAATCTTTAACCGTTTGTAGCTCATTCGATTTCCATGAAATTTTCAGCATGTGCATAATTGACATAGATCTACAAAACGTATTTTTTAGATTTTCATTTCGAGCTCAGATAAAAGAGTTATAAAAACGACCTTCGCTATTTTCTTCGCGATTCCGACTAATTGCAGTTTTTCCTAAATTTTTTCTACACGTCATCCAGTAAACTAATCTTTCTAACTTCTCAAAAAAAACTCAATTCGTTTGGCCCAATTTTGAAAATGTTATTCCGTTTTATAAGGTGTACGAATACCTTTGTCCTCCACTGTACTTCCCAGTAGGGCTTTAGATTAATTTTTGTTATACCTAACTGACTGATAAATCTAACAATATGTCCAACACTCGCAGAAACCACATACGTCGCTGCTCAGCAACGAGAAAAAACAAAATCTTGTTTATTTCGTCGGTTATTCTCTGTATCTTAAACTCGTTTCATCTGTAGCCAGGTCCATACTGCGCGAAAAAGTTTTCAGTCCCCAGCGATCAGAATCCGCGGGGCCGCATGCCGCTCACGCGAAGCGCTTCAACTTAGAACAGCTCGCAGTCAAAGGGTTGCGATCCGCGGGCCGCATGCCGCTCACGCGAAGCGCTTCAACTTAGAACAGCTCGCAGTCAAAGGGTTGCGGAAAGCGTTATCGCGCTGTTAGAAAAACACGAATTAATCGATAGTTTTGGCTATCTGTAATCGGCCAATTCTTCAAATTAGATATCACATTATCGAACTTCCTGCATCTTATCTTCACACCTCGTATAGTACGTATAAGATAACTTATCTCATTAATCGTGGGACAGTGTAATTGACATAAACAAGTAGTTCTGTCCTGAATACGGAAGAGAGTGCAGTGAAACGTAGGACAATAACCGAAGGTACGTTCAGTAGACGCATGTACCTCGATATTAACTGACTTTTGCCTCGGAGCAATTACGCTCGAGAGTCTTTCGAACAAATCGGCGCTTTCGCCGTTTCGTCAAGTAGTCCTTGTTGTAGATCAGGCGTGTCCAACCTGCGGCCCGCGGGCCGCAATGTGGCCCTGAACAGCACAATATCGTAAACTTTGAACATTATCGTGTGACTTTTAGCGATATTTTTCACGACTCAATTGCATTATAATAAAAAATATTCAAAAATAAAGGAGGTTTTGTTACTTATGTACGATTAACTGTATTATACATTTCGTATGGCCCAGGCAAATCGAAAGGATGGACACCCATGTTGTAGATCACTCGTTACAATATATTCTTCGTACACTCCCCTTCTCTTGTGTAATGTCGTTATGTATATTTATACATAATATCGTAATTAATTTCGAACCTCAATGAGACGATTCTCTTTGTACAAATATAAATCATTCAACGTGATCTAAATATAGAACGCTATTTTATATTTTCTTTAGGTTAATATGTGTACAATTGCTCCTAAAAATATTCGGATACTAAGGAAATAATTATTGAATAGCGTACAGGTAACAAATAATCGCAATATTTCAAATATTGTACGATATTAATATTTAAATAATTTTGAAAATGTACGTTTCAATTATTAAATATTATGAATATGAATAATACGAACATTATACTCGAAATCAGGGGTCGGCAAACTTTTTTTCTGGATGGCCAGATACTAAACATTTTTTGGCTTTGTGGGCCAACAGAGAAAATTGAGATTATTACTTATGCACAGTCTGTTCCACAAAACTTGTGTAATGTCGTTATGTATATTTATACATAATATCGTAATTAATTTCGAACCTCAATGAGACGATTCTCTTTGTACAAATATAAATCATTCAACGTGATCTAAATATAGAACGCTATTTTATATTTTCTTTAGGTTAATATGTGTACAATTGCTCCTAAAAATATTCGGATACTAAGGAAATAATTATTGAATAGCGTACAGGTAACAAATAATCGCAATATTTCAAATATTGTACGATATTAATATTTAAATAATTTTGAAAATGTACGTTTCAATTATTAAATATTATGAATATGAATAATACGAACATTATACTCGAAATCAGGGGTCGGCAAACTTTTTTTCTGGATGGCCAGATACTAAACATTTTTTGGCTTTGTGGACCAACAGAGAAAATTGAGATTATTACTTATGCACAGTCTGTTCCACAAAAGCGTGGACGCGATATTTTCGAAACTTGAGGTCAAACGAGGGAGAGATTGTGCTAGCATAAAAATATGAGGTTCCCTCTGATACGCATTAGCTTTAAATCTCTCAGTATCATTTTTGTTACTGAGAAATACGGACCTTTTCGAGATGAGCGCCGCGTACGCCAAACGTTTCGAGGCAGTCTCCTTGTGTTATCACCCAAAAGGACGAAAACTGAGTGTTAAAAATGCAGAAAAATGTATGCATTAATCTCGTGAATTCGTCAATAACTAGATACAACGGTATAAAATAAGTAGATACAACGATATAAAGGAACTGAATGTGTCGATGACCTCCCTGATCGAGATTCAAAGCGCGGTACCACGAAAAGGGAAGATAAAGTGATCTTCCGGCTATTTTCAAGGAATCCAACATTTTGCTTGCGTAAAGGGCAAGCTTTTTTGGTGAAAAGGGCATAAATATAGGGATTTTGACATTAAAAGGTCGCTTGACAGAAAATAATGTTTGATGGAGCAGTACATTATCGAAACCGTTGCTTTCAAGGAAGCACGACGAAAGTCTGCTGGCGTGGGCACACGAAAAAGTTGATCGCGATCGGAGTCGTGTATTCAGCGATGAAGCATCTTTTTCGGCTTCAAGTATCAGATGTGCCTGGTCTGTTTATGAAAATCCAATTGTCCAAAGACGCGTGAAACGTCCATTCGAGAAACATGGAGGGTCTCTACCACTCTCATGTACCAAGAATCTGGTCGAAAGTATACCTAGACGTTGTCAAGCAATAATCGCTAATGGTGGAGATTGGACACACTGTTAATTAAGCGCGTATTAGTTTATTAGACGTAGTTTCGATGTATATAAAATTTTTTACAGAAAGAATCAATTTCCACAGAGATATCGCGTCCACGCTCTTGTGGAACAGACTGTACACATGCAGGTAGTTAACTACAAATGAACATTTTTTCACAAATCCTTTATTCGTAATGCACATTTATTAATGAGAAATATGGAATTCTTTCGTTTTGGATAATATTTCATTTAACTGTACGTAACTCGCGGGCCATAAAGAAACTGATGGCGGGCCGCAGTTTGACGACTCCTGCTCTAAATATTCATTCTTGCTAAGCGTGCAAATGTTTGTGTAACACAGTAACTGACTACAATCTCCATTAATTTGTATTACAATGTTACATACGAAAATGCGTTAAGCTATAACAATACGTAATCTCAGAGCACAATAAATGGCGTTTCGCAACAAAAAATCAACAGTCCGTAGTTAGAGCGATTCGGCAGACTATTTAGGCTAATGAAAAGTGTGTAGAAAAGTTGAGCAGGTGAATTCTTATAAAATCAGGATTCTAGAAAACAAACGATTAAGATTGTTCTTAAAATTATCACTAGTGTTATGTACAACTATTATTAGGTGATTCAGTGTTTCAATATCAGCAACCTTTCACTCAGTCTTTTCTTTCAAACCGTTATCTATCGCTTTATCTGCAATTTCTTTCTGTCACCATTATCAACCAATTAAGCTAAGTAGAAATGTAGAATCTTAACAACTGGACATTCATGGTTAATTTTTAAACCTGAAATGAAACTGTCTGTGATTAATTTTGCATTTCCAGCCGTGAAACTTTTACAACGGAGCCAACATTGATTTACCGAATAGAATCCTGATCACTGGACATTCTTGGTTCATTTCTAAGTATAAAATAAAAGTATTGCAATTAATCGTCTGAGATTAATAAATTTGCATTTCCAATCGTCAGATTTTTACAATGGAATCAACACTGATTCACTGAACAGAATCTTAATAACTGAAAAATCTGCATTTCCAATCGTCAAGTTTTCACAGCGAAAAATCATCTTCGTTTAACCCTTCTCTTTGTAACAACCAGTCAAAATTGTAGCACAGATTTCGGTCGAGGTGCGACAAAAACAGTTATATTAGTAACGAAAATTAATTTTCATTTATTAAACTGAGCATTATCAAATGTAATTAATGTACATTAACTTTTCCTACCTAATACAGTACTGTAAACAGTAAACAGCTGACGCTTAGATGAATAAGGAAAAGAATCATAATTCAAGAGGTTTAAGGCTTTCCCTTTTATTTTCTCCAAAGAACATAATTAACATTACCCGAATTTCACCGCGGAAAACGCATTATGCACGCCATTCACCGGTCAAAACGTCTGTTGGACAATGTTTCCTTGATAGTCCTCGAGTAACAAGAAATTCTCAGGTCGTTAGAAGTCCACTTTCCAGCGGAATCAAGCATCCTGCGCTCTCTTCCTTCCACCTAACCGCCAGTGATTCAACTTTTAACGTAAATCACGGGGAATTTTGCTTACGTCGACTGGAAAAAGCTACGATTACGAACGTGGCATATCGCGGATCTTCCAGTTCGTGATCTGAATCCTTGAAACTGAATTTCGGGCAATAAATCCTTGATTAATTACGAAATTGCGTAAACAGCGACACAGAAACATTTCACGTAATGAAACAAATTACAGAAGATATTCAAGCGAAATTAAACGAAAAATCATTTTTCTCAACTTCAAATTTCTGAAATTTTATATTTTTTTTATATTACAGTACAATTTTTTGATTTTTCCGCTTCGGGCTGCAAGATTTCTAGAAGGCTTCTAACATAATATTCTAAGATTATTCGGGTTTTGAGAAATTTCAGGTCATCGAGATCATCGGAACATCGACGTAACATTACAATAACAATTTCGACGCCTTATCTTTTTTCCCGTGAATCGTCAAAATTATTATTGGACTTCTCATTATCAGCATTAGAAACTCTGAAACTCTTATGCGGTATTATGAAACTGTATCTATATCTTTTGGTGCGTAATTTGATAAAAACTTTCTTAAATGTGTCATACCTCGAGCATCATGAAGCAATAGACATAATTTTTGTAATTCCTACTTTAGTCGCCACTTTAGCTTGGTATTGTAAAAAATTATCCATTAATTCACCTTTTTAAAGCACATAAATATTTACAAAAAGAGTAACATTTTTAAGGAACAAGTAACGTAGGAGATAATTTTTTACAGTTGATACAGAGATTGTTACTATAGCATATAGCAAGTTTTGTAACCTTTCAAAACATTCCTTGGATTCTACAAATTTTCTTGTTTTTAAAAACGTAAATAATTTTCGGTTAATTTTCATTCGTGTTACACTAAATTATTCTGCTTTAAAATAGAAATAAACAATTTGTCTATTAAGTTGGTAATAATTCGTACTTTCATTTAGTTTAATAATAGCAGCCAGATATAATCTGACTATCGATGCTTGACGATCAAATTATCAGGGAACAATGGTAAATTAGGGGAGTATTCTATGTAAATGTACAGATCTAATTTTAATCTGATTTGTGCTTATTATAGCAATTATTTAAACCCGCGTAATTTACAATCTGTACGGATAAAAGTAATTTAGATTTTCATACATTTAAATAATTAATTTAAAGATGAATAGTGAATCCCTTTTCTAAATAAGAATTTGCTATTTTAAAAATTTGTCACCAAATTTATAG
>NW_017100137.1:1328021-1366536 GCF_001263275.1 Habropoda laboriosa | reverse complement strand
TAAATAAAAATTTGGCACCAAATTCACAGCCAAAGAAATACTGAGGAATTTCTCTAATTTGAAAGTGAATAGTGAATCTATACGTTAAATAAAAATTTGCCAGCAAGTTCATAGGCAAAGAAATACTGAGGAATTTCTCTAATTTGAAGGTGAATAGTGAATCTATATTTTAAATAAAAATTTGCCACCAAATTCATAGGCAAAGAAATACTGAGGAATTTCTCTAATTTGAAGGTGAATAGTGAATCTATATTTTACATACAAATTTGCCACCAAATTCACAGCCAAAGAAATACTGAGGAATTTCTCTAATTTGAAGGTGAATAGTGAATCTATATTTTACATACAAATTTGCCACCAAATTCACAGCCAAAGAAATACTGAGGAATTTCTCTACTTTAAAAATGAATAGTGAATCTATATTTTAAATAAAAATTTGCCACCAAATTCATAGAGAAAGAAATAAGCGAAAAATTTCCCTAATTTGAAGATTAGCTGAATCTACCTTTTAAATAAAAATTTGCAATTCTACAGAAGTAATGAATTTAGCAGTAAATTCATAGACAAAGATATACTGCCAAGTTTCTTAAGCCACACTCGCCTGGTACATTAATTCGACACCCCTATAAGCGATTCCCTACATTCCAACAGCATATTCAGTCGAATGTTATTCCATGTCAAAATGAAATGACTATTCAAGGCCACTTCTGTAAACCACATCACAACAGACCCCTTTTCTTTTACATTCTCTAAGCGCGCTCCGGCTGTTACTCGATATACAGTCAGCCACAAAAGTGTTTGTATCCTTTCCTTCCTTCGCTTTACACAATTTGTATCGTTCTTGTAAGACGTAGAGTACACAAATTTTTAATTTTCATTTTAGACAAACTTTTAATTTATTAAAAACTAAAATTAGTGTAACAGGAATTAAAATATTCGTACGATATTAGAAGAAATGTCATTTTTGTTTGGACTTTAAATTATTGAAATTTTTCTGGAATTCTGTAATTTCTAAATTTTACTATTTTCGGCTGCAAGGCTTCAAATTTTGTAAGATGATTCAGTGCTTGAGAAATTTCAGGTTACCGTGTTCATTGGAATATTCACGTATTATAATAACAATTTCAATATTTATCTTTAGATTAATCATTCAAAGCATAAGAATGCTTTTATAACTTATTGTTCGTAAATCTTCGTTTCGTTTTTTTTTTTTTGCTATTAAAACGACATATATCGTGTTTAATAAATGAGATGACATATTCAAAAGAATTTAACATTTACATTTGACTGATTGTTTGAAAGTTAGTATTTTCACAACTGAAAGAAAATCAAATCTACTGCGGATACATTTCTACGAAGCGAATGTTTAGGTGAAAAAGAAAGGAAAAGGAAAGATCGAAAGTTAGAAAGGAAAATGAACAGTTTGATTATCTCTGCTGGAAGTGAATTTCTAACGTTAAAGAAACTCTTATATCATATTTCATGGCGTTTCAAACGCCACGAAGAAGAAGAAATTCAATATTTCCTTATAAAAAAAAAAAAAAAAATTACAGATTTCAAAGTGCACATTTTAAGCAACAGAGTACTAGAAATAAGAAATATTCGAATGTAGAAATATTTCAACATATCATTTCGCGTATTATCGCTAAAAAGTCTTTTCACAGACGCCTCTCATTTCCCTTCTACTAATCTGAAACTCTGCGCGTATCATCAAGCCTTCGCGCAAAGAAGTATTACGCAAAATAGTAAATTAAATATTTACAATGAAAAATTTCAACAGATTTAAAAAAAAAAGAAGAAAATTGCAAATAAGAATAACTATAGTGTTACACATATTTTAATACATTATTTTGCCTACTATTCTTAAATATTCTTTTCACAATTCTCGAGCTGCTGGCGCTCTTCAGACGGACACAAAGAAACATCACGAAGGATGCAAAATTCAGCATATCATTTTAATCGTTCGAAAAAATTCTATATCGAGAAGATGACACAGAGAGTGGGAAAAACAAGAAGGTGCAACGGCCTAAGATGACTTTGAACATTTTACTTGTAACTTTAGCACGTCGAGGTCAGTCGCAGGTCCAGTGGGCTTGTGCCGTTTTGCTTGATCGTAACTAAAGTTACGGTATTTTTTCCATTAGAAATGTAAACATTCGTTTGTTATACGCGAGTATGACAATCACTTCTATTTATTTGGTCGGTATATATTTTTTTTTTAATTAATGGCAAGTACAGTAAGTGCACTCATAAGCGTCCGCAGTCGGGACCGAATGAGAGGAGATGTGCCTGAGTGGGATACCGATATATCAAGTGTCAGTTGTACACGTGCAGGAGTCGATATCGAATTACTTTGTTTCACTCGGCACGAACTCCACTCCGATGTCCCATTTCCAAGAATTGCTGGGGATAGGCGACGAACGCTTAAGCGTGCAAAAATGCGGACGCTTGTGTGCGCACTACTGTATTTTGTAAAATAAATAATCGGTAAAAATGAATACTTTGGTCAGTATAAATACTTAATCGTCTTTTTGTTTATTTGGTTGGTATTTATTTCTTTTTTGGTCAATGAAATTTAAATTTTTGGTTAGGTTAGGTCTACTTAAAATACTGACAAATTATTATGTTTACTAATCTTTTAATAAAATTACTAATAGTTTGAGGTGGGTGAGGAACGTCGTTACACTGTTTCAAAGTGTAAGTGTATGAAAATACAATCGTTTACTTCGTTAATTGCCCCGGCGGCAGCGGTTCGGCGGGTACGTCGCGACGGTCGGTAAAGGAAGAAACTGTCCGGAGGTGTAGGCGTACCAGGTTTTTATATTGTTAGGACAGGGAGACAGGAGTAGCGATAGATAAAGATAGAAGTGGAGAAAGTGGTGAAAGAAAATTCGTCCTCGTGCAAACCTAGATGCCACATGTGCGCTTCTTAGGCCACTCTAGGACGAAGGCAAGTCTTAACCCGGGGAGAGACAAAAGAACGGAAACTAAAATTTGAAGGAGTTGGAAAAGAGAAAGTTCGCGTGGAAGAATAGAACGACGTTCGGTAAGGGTTTGTTGACGACGACGTACCCGCCACACGTTTTCGTATTAATCGATGTAATACTGAGGTTTTATTTTAAATACTGACAATTTATTCGAAATACTGATTAAAATTTTTCAAAATATTGACCCAATAAATAGTAGCCTATAACAATCCCATGGGAATCTTGGTGAAGAAATAAAACTACTTTATAGAGACTTGCTTTTATATATTTCCGAAGAGTATGTCTCTCTATTTTACAGTAGTTTGTTGATAAAGTAGGAATTTGCAGGAGGTAGTCTAAAGTGAGTGACGAGAGAATGGTTTTCAAACTGTTTATTTCCAAAACCCTTTTCCGTACTAACGTTAGCGACACACGAAAACGAACTGTGTCCGAGGCAACCGAATAACAAACAGCCGTGCACCTTGTCGCGAGCCGCGCAGGCCGAACCATAACCAAGTGCCTACAAATTGCAGAATATCGATCCTGATATATGTAGGTTAAAAAAAAAAAAGCTTAATATAGAACATAAGAAAAGAAAAATAGGAACTGATGTATGCTTTAATGTAAAATTACTCGGTTCATTTGATACAAAATCTGTTATATCGAGTATAGCATATGCACCAAAAATATGAAACACTTTCGCTAATTTAACATGATAAATCAGTGCAATTAAAATTTTTGGACTCCCCTTTATTCGTCTTCTAAACTTATTGAATTCTTCTTCTCCAAGCCTCAACTAACAATAAGACAAACTGAAATTTTTCGAAAAATGTCTCTTACGTCGTTTCGTCTTACAACCACAAGTACCAGTCGTTTATTTTGAAAATGGAGCCAGTCCATTTTGTTGCTTCAACTACAGACTGTATACAGATAAAAATATCTATCTATTGTTATTATTACCATTTCCGGTACACACCTGAACCTCGTTTCTTGGCAAGAATTCTTATATATTGTCAATATCAATAAACTTATTCGTCTGTTACATAGTGCATTTTATAATTTCAATATTTACTTTACGAACAAATAAATACCGAGCTAAAAAGTATATCATTTTCACATATTTACCAAACTGGTAACGACACTCGCTCAAAAAGTGTCAACTCCATTTTTCCTCGAAAATCGCTTCGCCTCCCTTTCAAAACAACCAGCTCGTACAATACCGGACGTCAATCGTCTTATCACCTATCACTCGTTACTCTCTCCCCTACCGAGCGTCAAACACATCCTCCCAGCCGCACGAGCGGCCGAAAAACTTTTCACCATCTCCACGGGCCACTGTCCCCGAAGATAAATCTCCGTACGGCCCTGGGTGCTTATCTGCCCCCGTCGAAACACGTTTCTCAACGGATTCGATTCTTTCACGCTGCTCCCCGGCTTCATTTCGCATGACGTGTGCCGCACTCGAGCAGTTCACCGAGCCGACTGCATGACGTCAGGGTCCCGTCAGGCTCTTTCTCCGGAAGAGAGCGAGCGAGCCCCGAGACGCGCGGCTCCCTCCAGTCGCCACGAGCTCCCCGAGCCACCTTAATTAGCGTGTCTAGTGTGGCCGCGGCCGCGGATGCGGCTTTTGCCGGACGATTCTACCGCCGTGAAAATAGATGAATCGTCGGTAGTTCTTTAATCGAGGCTTTCACGCGGGGCTCAGTCTCGACGCCGAGGCTCTTCTTGTCTGTCTCGGATGAGTTCTCTCCTTTGTGTTGCTCCCGATCGAAAGGACTATGCCGTGCGCAGGCCACTCGCTCCAGCCACCCAAATGTCTTCGAATACTGTTACACGAGCCACTAGCGGCCTCCTCTCTTGCTCGCGACTCCCTTTTGGACTCTATCTCAGGTTGGTTGCAAATTTTCATTCTTTTCCTACCTTCCTTCTTTATTTCTGCTTCGAGGGTGAACAATGTGTCGATTGGTTTATGAAATGGTTCGTTTTTTATGCGATGGGTATTGGGTTCTTTTTTTTTTTGGGAGATAGTAGGGGATTAGATTGGTTCGAGACGAAAGATCGGAGAAATGTGGGTTTGATTTTTTTCTCTTGGAGAGTTTCGGTTTTCGAGGGAACTTTTGATAGGTTTGATAGAGCTTTTCGGTGGAGGGTATTGTTTTTTTTTTGTACAGTAGGGAATTGGAAGAGGAATGTTTAACTGCTCGGACGTGAAAGATTTGGGGAAATGTGGGTTCGATTTTCTCGGAGTTTCATAGATTTGAAGATAATGATTAGTGAAAGAATTTAGGAATTTTTGATAGATTTGAAGGTAATGACTAGTGGAATAATTAAGGAATTACTGATAGATCTGAAAGCAATGATTAGTGGAGTAATTACAGAATTTTTACATGGCGAGTATTATTATTTTTTTAGAGTGGGGAATTAGAAGCAGAAGATTTGATTGTTCCGAGATGAAGGATGGGGAAATCTTAAAGAATTTCGTTATTTTCGTTATTTCAGAGATTTGAAAGTAACGGTTAGTGGAATAATTCAAGAATTTTTGGGCAGCCGGTATTAATTTAATTTGTTTCAAAGTAAAGAATAACAAGTACAAGATTCGACTGATCGGATATGAAAGATTGAAGAAATGTGGGTTCAATTTTCTCGGAAAGTTTCGTTTTTCGAGTGAAGACTTTTTCTCAGATGTGAAGATTATGGTTAGTGGAATAATTAAGGACTGAAAAGTTTTCTCTGAGAATTAATTTTTTCTGTAAAATTTCTGAATTTCGAATTAGCGATTCATTCTATAATTAAAAAATACACACGTGACAAGTCTGATATTTTGCGAGTTGCGAAATTACGAGAAAAAAAGTTTGGTCTCAGATATAAAACAATTAGGAGTGTGTAGATTTAATTTTCTCTGAAAATTGACCTCCTGAACTGCAAAATTTCTAGTAGATACAGGGTCGATAATGGAACTATTAATTGAAAATTAATTTTCTGAATTTTTCGAGAGTAGAAAAATAGTTTTATTAATTTTCAAGTTGTGATCGAAGCAGGAAAGAAATTACGTTTAAGGTGACTAAAATTGCACGAATTTCTTTCAAGAGGAGCATTTACAAATTCCCCCAAAACAATCTTTCTCTACGTAGAAACTAAACACGACCTGAATGTGATTCTATCTGAACAGATTTTGAGGTGACGTTGGATAAACGAGGAAAATTAGCGTACAAAATTCTATTTCCCGCGAGTAAAGGAATTAGATGCACGTGGATTTAGATTTCTGTGAGAGTTGAGTGGGGTAGTTGAGTACAGCAGTGAAAGGGAAACTGGGTATACTTGGCGAGTTTGTAACAGTTTCGAGTCTAATCGTAAAGAGACAAAGAGGAAATAATTATTTCGAGTTTAATAAGAACTGTACCCTTCGTACCAATTATTCCCTTAATAAATAAATAAAAATGACAAATTTGACCGGTTCGGTGGATTCCAACTCTTAACTATATGATCATCAGATACTGTTGCAGTTATAATTATTATTCTACTCACTATTACTAACTTCTAAAACAATTTACCAAATGTTCGCACTGAACAAAGTGTAAACTTGGAGATAAAAAGAAAAAAGAAGAAAAACCATTACTTTACACATTTTTCACTGAAAAACAAAGTGACACTTAACCCTTTGCACTCGAAGATCTCTTTGCTACAGGGAAGCAACAAATCTTGCTAGTTGCTTGCACTAAAATTGAAATTTTTTAAAACTAACTTGGAAATAAATCATACATATATCGACAAATGTAACTATTTTATTTCAATGTTTAATATATTTTCATATTACACAAGAGCTTGTAACATTTCATCGAAAGTTGCTTCTTTCGAACAATTTCACCGCTTAGACATTTATGGGAGGTCCATAAAATATCAGCTTTATGATATTCAATTTAACCTCAGGACGACGGATACCGGGTCACCGATGACCCAGCCTTCGCATTTCCCCTGTTTCAAATCGGCATTCGAAACAAAAATGTGCTTGTTATCTTAATCACAGTATATTCGTATAATTCAAAACAACATAACGCCCAGTAAAATTAGAAGGAAACATACTTTCGCTTGCGTACGAAAAAGATTTCAGCGTTGGGTCACATTTGACCCGGCATCCGTCGTCCATGCAACTATCTCGCCATCCGCTGGCCAAACGTTCAAAGAGAGCTTCCGTTAATTATTTACCAAACGATAAACAACGATGCCGCTTCTCGGTCGCCACTCGAGTGCAAAGGGTTCACATTTTCACTCGGCTCGATCACTACTTTCCCTGTAATCGTCGAACAAGACTTCACCATCGCGCTAACACGATTACCGTATCTCCTCCAAGTCACATCTACCTATTACATCCGACACAACATCGAACATCTCGAGTCTTCACTTTCGAAGTTACTCGTGGTCGAAAAGCAAATTCGCCGGGACTTTCGAAAGTACAACGGTTTTACGCGAACTAGATGATTAATTACACCAAGAGGCTGCCGGAACTTTCACGCAGAAAGCATTTCGTATCAATTCAACCGCGGAGAAGAAAAAGGAGAGAGAGAGAGAGAACAAGAGGTGTACGTTGCATGATTTATCTAACGAGCGTGTTATCTATCAGGAAGAGATACCTAATCGCAATTCTCAGAGGCTGTTGCCACTGGTCGAGGCGGTGCAGATTGGCTCCTCGCCGATCGTCGTCTCTCGCGACTTTCACGCGAATCGTTGTTTCGTTATTTCCAATAATCGTCCCAGGTTAGGTTCGAGAGGGAACCGATTTTACAAGCTATGTTAACTCGACTGGCTGCCTTCCTTGTTCCTGGCTCTCTCGCGCGCCGCCGCTTTATCATCAACGAAAACGACTTTGATTCTCTGTTTTCGTTCGAGCTGACGCCGCACCGGTGAAACTGTAATCCGATTCGTTCGGTTCCGCGGTGGACTTTCACGCTGAAAGTTATTTCGTATTTCGCCTGATACTTGCAATTTCATCGCGAGTATGTACATATGTACCTGTGCGAGAAGTACCATGTGTAATTTTACCGCAGATTTCACGATACTCTCCGACTCCCCGTTCGAAGAGAGATTCTGCTGTAGACGATTGGAAAATGTGGAAATTTGCTTCTTCACGTTTTTTTGGCAAATTTTGTAAAAGGGTTTTATTAACAGGGATATGAAATTTTGTTGGAGATTTGAGGTTTTGATCTGGATTCGAGGATTTAAGGTTTTGATCTAGATTCGAGGTTTTTAGGGATTTAAGGTTTTGATCTGGACGATAAGAAAAGAATTGAAGTTTCCTGTATTGTATAGTTTTTGGATCAATCTTCTTTTTAAAATTGAATTTTTAAATTTGAAATTTGAATTTTGTTAAATATTTAACCCTGCAAGAGAAGATTCTGGGTTAAGGGGGTCTTCTAGTGTGACGGCCGTTCTTCTTTGCTAATTTCTTACAGAAGTACGGTAACAGTTATTAACATGAGCTTTATTTCTATGTATTTACTTGTCCTTGAAGAATCATTACAAATTTTTGTTGTTGAAAAATAATTAAATATGGCTGCTGTGGAACGCGTCAAACAGGAGAATGAAAAAAGAAAGTAGGTCCATGATTGCCATGATTTGAGCTGTTCTGCTTATCAGAAATAAAAAAATCCAACTGATTCTTATTTAGTATGCATGTCGCTATGGTCGGTAGTAGAATAAAAGAAGAATGTTGAAAATTTAAAAAATGGCGGCACTTTGAAT
This sequence comes from Habropoda laboriosa, assembly GCF_001263275.1. Classification (NCBI taxonomy): domain Eukaryota; kingdom Metazoa; phylum Arthropoda; class Insecta; order Hymenoptera; family Apidae; genus Habropoda; species Habropoda laboriosa. The sequence continues at coordinate 1,357,834 of NW_017100137.1, read as the reverse complement.
ACGAAGTATCGATTTTTCGACTTTTCTTCGTCTTCCAGAGGCTCCAAAAATCAGAAAAATGTATATTTTGGCGTAATTCTACTACAGACCATAGCCACATATGTTCTCAAGACATGTGCAAAATTTGAGTTCGATTGGTTCAGTAGTTTTTGCCAAATCGTGGCAACCATTTCAGAAAACATGGTTCCGAGAAAAACGCGTTTAAAGTTTTCAGTGCAATTTACATTCTCCCTTGATGTGTCACACTAAACGAGCTATAACTTCGTTATTTTATCGAATACAACTATAAAACTTCAGGAGTACATTCTTAGAGTTGTACTTTCGATATATGCAAAATAATAAAAATCGATTTTTTCAAACCGTCACACACGGAGCAAAAATGTCCAACTTCTTTTTCACATTTACGTGCATCTTTAGGAAGTGTAGACTGTTCTTACTGAAAGATTCTGTTGGCAAGAACAAAGAGAACTGTTGATTGCTTAACTCTTCAAGGAAATTACATTCAAGAGGAAATAACTTTTCAATTACATTATTTTTCTGAAGAATTTTCCTAGTACGCATGTGGAACTCATGAATATTTAACTCTTCGACAGAAGGTTCTAGCCTACAAGTCGAAAAGAATTGAAATTTCACCTTTTAGGTATGCAGAATATTTTTAAATAGAAGATTTTATAAATAAAAATCGAAATTTATTATTCTTCAATATGCAGAATATGTTTGAAAAATGATTCTCTGAGATTCGAAAAACAGACAAAGGTATGAGATTTTCTTTATAATATAATAGAAGAGATAGAAAAAGGTCATTTGAAATTTTAATACAGTAAGTGAGACGAAGTTCAGAAAGTGTGGATTTTTTTACACTTAGAATTAAAGATCTTATATTTCAAGTCAAAAAGTTAATTAATTTGGAAAATGTTCTAAGTCAACAAGTTATAGTAACTAAGAAATTTAAAAAAATTGTAAGAAGATTAATATCTTTACTATTCTTTTTAAATTTCTCAGCAAAGTAGATTTTTAAAGTAGTTGCTTTCACATAACTATAAGTTACGAATATAAAGCTGAAACATTACGAAGGTAAACGCATTCTATTCCGAGGAATTGCAGAAAACGTGTCACTTGCTTAATCGTTGATTTTTTAGATAGTAATAAACTATCTTTCCGTACCGAGTATGAAACCCCTTTGTTTATTGCAATCACATTTTTTCTTTCATTTCCTCGTTTCCTTCTTGATATTTTTCAAGCTGTATATCACAAGCTGCTTTTCTACACGTAAAAAGTGATTCATCCACTTAGCAAACTGCTACTCGAAGTGATACTTTCTTCGTCATCGCTGTACATATTTAATTTAGAAATATTCACAAATATCGAACGTACCGTTCTTACAAAAGTACCAAAACTAAATACTTTACACGTGAAATAACAAAATTCTACATCTGGTTATACAAAATTTGTATTCGCAAATTTTCTACAATTTCAATTCAGAAGCTAACATAAAAATTACGTTTTCTTAGATTCCCAAACTTTCCCAAATAAAAAAAATCGTCGTTCTATTATCGTCGATTAATTAACTCTTCAACAGTTTCACTAGCAATTTACTAAGTGTAAGTGGATGAATATCATTTTTGACATTTAGGATTTTCTTAGATTTCCGCTAATTTTTCTAATAATACAAAACTCCGAAATTTTATACGACTCGTGCATTACAGCCCTTACACCACGCATACGACTATTTAATTTACAAAAGCATCCGTAAACAATCTAATCACGAATAGATTACAGAATCAAGCACACCAGCCAGAAAGATAATGAAAGACGGAACAAAGGAAGCGTATCTTAATTTTAAGCTGTTCGTTTTGGAAAAAACATAACTTCGCTGAAATTGAACATTCTTATTTAAAATAATTTCCATAATATTCGATACACTTCTGCCAACGTATTGCAACGGCATCAATTCCGCGTACGTAAACGTCCAAATTTCTAAGAGAAAGAATCTCGATCCAAACTTAGCTTCCACCCGAAAAAGAATTATGCCCGTAGTTCGATGGTCTGCTTCAGAATTAATTCACCGTAGTTTCCTAAGACCGGGTATCGCTATTATCGCAAAGCCGTACAGTAACGAGTCACCAAAACTTAAGGTGCAGCGACCAGCTCTGATCAACAGGAAAGACCCTAACCTTTTGCATAACAACGCAAAGACAACTGTACAAAAATTGCATCAATTAGGTATCGAAGTCCATCGTATTCCCCTAATTAATCTCCAACCGATCTTCACTTTTTCCTCTCACACGACAATTTCCTTGCACAAAAACGATTTAGGAAACGGGAGGACGTTGGAAACGACTTTCAGCAGTTTCTTACTCTTGCAGACTCGGATTTTTCTATACGCGGAATCAATGCTCTCGTGACACGTTGACAAAAGTGTATCGAATATTATGGAAATTATTTGAATAAAAGTGTGTTATGTCTTCTTTTCAAAATGAACGACTTAAAACCGCGAGAACTTTCAGGATGACCTAATAGTACAGCAGTGGTCTACAAGATAAGTAGGCGCGCTGTATAGATCACAGAGAGAGATCCGTAACTATCGCGAGCCACTGTTGTTGTTAGGGGCTTGGGGTTGATCTTTCGATCGTTCAAGCTTTGCCGGTTTTTGCACGTGTGTGCCGACTAATGTTCTAAGGCTTCGAAGGACCAGTTTCTTCATTGAAACACTAAGTTTTTATTTGTGGTCTATTTTATACAACTAATTCTAGATACAAAGTCTATTGCGAAGTGAGAGGTGTTTCACTTGCTAGTTGCTAGCTGTTTCTCCCGGAGTCTCTCCGGTTTCCCTCGAAGAAGACTTCTCTTTTCCTAAAAACACCCTGATTGGTGATTTTTCCTTTTCTAAATCACCAATCAGTTTACTCCAGTGCATCGCAACCTCCCTCCATTTCGCCCTTAGCGCGTTATCTTAGGGAGAAAGTGTTCGGTGGACGGATGCGTGGGAATCCTGCGGAATCTCCGCTTTTCTAGGCTTTGTTAAAGTCAAGCGGCCCATCGACGTTGGCAAAAGTCGTGGGCCACTTTTCTAATTTTCCCTTCGGAGACTCCAGGATTTATGGCAGGGTCCGGTCCTAGGGACTAAGTGTCGCAGGCAACGCAATAAACACTTGTGGTGTTTTGAGGAAGCGATATTTGCCTGGGACGGCGACCACTTGACTCGCTGCCATAAATCCGGCTACAGGATACGCCTTAACAGTTGTAGACGAGCTTCTTACACAAGCGACACACGCTAAGAATACCTTGCTTTTCTAACCGTGAAACGTTCAAACGTGAAACGAGTACACCTGGCGATTGTCATTCGCGTTCACGCGTTCCAACGATAAGCTAGCTCAATAAAGGACATCTCGTTCGGGGATTCGTGTATCTCGAATTAATTTCCTACGCTTACCTAGCAAATTACACGACATTACGCAGCTGTTACACGTATCTAGCCGCTCTAAATTAGGTATAAATTTCCGACGGCGGTTTTAAAACGAACTCGTTTCTCTCTCTGTTCGCAGGTGACACTGGCCTCTAATTGGATAAAATGCGACTGTACATCCTGCTATCGTTGTTGGTGCAATTGGCATATGCTTTTCGACGCCCGTTCCCGGTAAATAGAGCCGTCGATCTGCCGATCTGATGCCAGAGGAAATCCCTGGTATCGATGAATAAAGATAATTATCTTTTAGAGAGATAAAAATCTTTTTCTTTTTATTTTTTGAAATTTCAGAATTTCGGAGAATAATTTCTACTCTTTGTTGCTATATTACAGGAAAAATGCTGGAATTGATAAGAATATTGTTTGTAAGCTACGAAGCTTTGGATTCGAAAATGAAAATTTGGAAAAATCGTTTTCTGCTTTTGCAATCTGAACTAATTTTGGAAAATAATTTTGGAGAAAATAAGAATATCAGACTAGATTGAAATATTATTTATAAGCTACGAAGCTTTGGATTCGAAAATGAAAATTTGGAAAAATCGTTTTCTGCTTTTGTAATCTGAAGTAATTTTGCAAAATAATTTTGGAGAAAATAAGAATATCAGACTAGATTAAAATATTATTTATAAGCTTCTTAAATTTCCCTGGAATAGTTGTGAAGAATAATCGAACTATTCTCTATCTTTTAGTGCACTTGATTTTCGTTTATAATAAGAAACTCGTTTGATAATAATGCTAACAGCAAAATTTTATTCAGAAGTTTGTAATCAGCTATAATTTAGGCGTCTCTCCTCGTCAGAATTTATTTAGCGTTGTATAATTTCAACAGAGAAGGTAGCAAATAAATAATATTTGCGTTAGTTTACTTAGAAACGTAACATTTACTATTATCACAAAGAAACACGATTTACATTCGTTCGTTAATAATGAAACCAAGAAAAAAGAATAATGTGACAGAAACGAGACGAAAAAGAATTCCATAAAATATCTAAGAATTCAGCAAAATGTTCGAAAGCAAATACAAATTAGCTTCTCGTTTACAATTAAGTAGAAAAGACGTTACTTAAAATATCTTTCCCACAATGGAAAATATCTGTTTACATTTATTTCTTTAACTAATGTAAATTAGTTTTCTTCGTATTAATAGGTAAATGTTACGTTTTAAAATAAAATAACGTAAACACTATTTACTTGCTACTTTCTCTGCTAATATTATACAACGCGAAATAAACTTTAACGAGGTATCCGGAGACTAACATTTTATTGCTGTAATTGATGTCAAAGTGTAATTTGTGATCTGCTTCAACGATACTATCAATAATTTCAAAATCGCATGACTTGCGGTTTCGAAAGCCTTCACTTTCATATTTGCTTCGTGCTTGATAATTACGATAGTTATCATCATCATCGTAGCAAGTTTACTAAATTTAACAAACATCGTGGACTTTTTAACCCTTTGCACTCCAATGGCGCCACTGTGGAGACACGCGTAATTACTTTGGAGAACTTTGAAAAGTGAAATTCAGGTTTTTCTATATTATTGAAAGGACGGAAATTAAAATGAGAAATAGAAATTAATAGATTCATAAACAGTAAGCATACTTTTTTCCAAAATGAAGCATGGGCTTTTCGAAAGTTTCACCGCAAAAGTATACTGGAGCTGCTGATTAATTCTATCAACAAATGCTTGGAGTGCAAAGAGTTAGTAACAAATTAATTCGCACGATAAGAATTATTCGTTTGAACGAACAATTCACTATTATCAAAATCAGATTAATCGACTAAAATCCAACTAAACTCACCGTACATTTCACACGTTTCAACAAACGAGAAATCCAGTTGGAACAGTTCAGAAACACGCGAAGCGTTACCTAAAAATTGTCGTGAACAATTAAGAAATCGTTTGCACAATTCATGGCCACTTTTCAAAACAACGAAATATTCTATTCTCACCGACAAATGTTTTTTTTTCTCCTGGAAACACGTTACATATGAATTTAACAATTTCGAAATTCCACCCGCAAATTTCGTAAATTCGTTACAACACCAAGAATTCACCAACGAGATATTCTATTCCCAATGACAAAATTTCTTTCTTCTGGGAACACGTTACATTTGAATTTAACAATTTCGAAATTCCACCCGCGAAATTTCGTAAATTCGTTACAACACCAAGAATTCGCCAACGAAATATCCTTCAGTTAACCAACGATAAGAAATTATCTGAAAACACGTCACCAGGATAACGAACAAAGTATCCTCATGCTCTTCTATGCGTCCAACTTTTCAATTTCAACATTCGACCCGCGAATTTCGTAAATGTGATTTCCCGAGCAGATTCTCATCACGAACGTGTGTCAAGAGCTAAGATTAGTACAGGAAAAATCGGAATGACTATTTTCAGAACGATGATTTCCCAAACGCTATCATTTTTACGAGTTTGGTAGAATTCTAAATGCGGGCGTTATCGCGTGCACCAGGAAAACCTACAATTTTCGCGAGTCCCTAATATAAACCGCATCACACCTCTCGTCGTACATTTTTCTAACGGCGATCGTCCCGTAACGAGCATTTCACTGTTAAAATGTGGAGGAATCTCTGTATCCTGGCGATTTCGCATTTGATTTGCTTAAAAACGGTTCGTATGAAATTCACGAGAAAGAAAGAATGAGAAATTTGTCACGTTGATGATTCACGGTAGATTAGCATACACTCGGTTCGAGTAAATTTACATTTTTCTGTATCGTTTCTTCTTTTTTTTCTTTTTTTTTTTGAATTCTTTGTCTACTTGGTAGAATAAGAGGCGAAATAAAATTAAATCATGAAGGCGTACGAAAGTGAAAGCGATTTAATTAAAGAGCTCGTTAACCAGTTTCAGACCAGCCAGGTGCCAGATACCAGCAATGAAACATCAGGATGTTGCTTATGTAGCTTCAGGGACACGTCTTACATGGAATCGAAATGCGGCGTGAAGACTTCCTTTATGAATTTGGTTGAAAAAGTGATCGCCTCTAGATGCGATATTTCTGACCCTTGCAACAGGCTTGGTAAAGAGGAAGTGCCGAATGAATGGTAAGGTTTGGCAAACTTTCCATTCAGCATGACTTTTAACTCGTCGTTGCTTTCAGTCGGATAATGAGACAAAGTGTTCCTTTCGAATGTAATTGGATTAAAGTTAATTAACGTCAACGGATAATTAGCAGTCGTCTGGCGAATGTTTAAGTTGCAATATTTTAACCCTTTCGCTGCGGAGAGATTTTAATGCGTGACGCGTGCGACAGACGGTAGATGGTCAATCACGGCTAAGAAATCTTTCGTTTTGACGTTTAAAAATTTGTTGAAAAAGTTTTGATCGTTCTAAAAATTCAGATAAATTCCATTAATTTCGATGGAAAAGTTTTTTACAAGAAGGAACTGCCAAAAATTGAACTAATTAATCACGAGGAATTTGTAGAATAAATAATCTAAACCTTGATCACTTAATAAAGATTCAAACTAAAATTTTCCAATGAAGTATTCAAAATTAAAATTTCGAAAATACAGTAAAAATTGAGGAAATTTCAGACGTAGGACCGAATAAGTACGACTAATTTGTAGAATAAATAGTCCAAACCTTGATCACTTAATAAAGATTCAAACTAAAATTTTCCAATGAAGTAATCAAAATTAAAATTTCGAAAATACAGTAAAAATTGAGGAAATTTCAGGCGTAGGACTGAATTAAGTACGACTAATTTGCAGAATAAACAGAAAATTAATGAAATATCGATCAAACGCGTGTTTATCACCGTGAATATACGATTACTCTCGTCACACCATAGCCAATCCTGAATTAAGTACGACTAATTTGCAGAACAAACAGAAAATTAATGAAATATCGATCAAACGCGTGTTTATCACCGTGAATATACGATTACTCTGTCACACCATAGATAATAAATGTCGAATAATAATGCACGAATGTGGGAGCTAACGCTAAATTATCGATCATTCAAGCAAATTGTTAAAATACAGGTTCGACTTCATCGTGGTCGGAGCCGGAATGGCCGGGCCTATAATTGCCAGGAGGCTGAGCGACAATCCCTGGTGGAGAGTTCTGTTGATCGAGGCTGGACCGGAAGAGCCGTCGATGACGTCCATTCCGGGACTCGCGTTTCACGCGGTCAACTCTAGCTTGGACTGGAATTTCAAAACTGAACCCACGGAGCCTCATCCAACTGCGTGTTTAGGTAAACAATCGATTAAAAAAAAAAATAAAAAAATGAAACAATTATAAAATAGTAATAATTGTCTTGGTTGTAAAGAAATTAATACAGGAGCCGTAAGATTCGATTCTTCGTGATTTAAATGAATAAGAGTACAGTGGAACCTCGACTGATAATTGTCTTGCTCATAAAGAAATGAATGTAGGAGCCGTAAGATTTGATTCTTCGCGATTTAAAACGAATAAGAGTAAGAGGGATCTTGGTTATTCGGTGTAGAAGTCGCGAGAATGGTATGAAATACACAATGCACGCAATGTCTTGTTATGATACGACGACACCGAGGTTTATTTTGTTTTCACGACAAGTACGAGCAAGCGACTAGTCACAAATTTCGAATAACATTTGGTATTTCTCCCAGGTCTCGATTTATCAGCGCCCTCTCGGTCCCGATGACACAAGTTAATCGAGGTCCCACTGTATGTATTATGTTTGAAATAGTTAATAAGTGAAATAACTCGACCAGTATATACTTTTCTCTTTAGAATATAAAAATAAAGTTCAACAATGGATACTTAATTCTTGTATGCAGTTTTGAAAGTTGCACGAATAAGTAAATTTGGGCGAAAATTGACCCAAGAGTAACATTGATTTTCGGTCAACTTAACCCAATTTCCGTAGAAAGGTTACAAATCAAAGATTTGAAGCTTTCACGGTCTGGTATTACGCAATTATTATTGTCGAGGCTTCCTGGTGTGATCTGTGTCCTTATGGAAACGGTATTCCGACGTTTCGCAAGCATCGCAGCTCAGTGTGTCGTTCGAACCCCGATGAAGCGAGCTGCAGCGCTTTCAAAACGACGCAATACTTTTTAACCCTTTCGCTGCGGCGGGTTATCGGCAAAATCTTCCGTTCTGGCGTTTAAAAGTTTTTAACAATCTAAAATTGATCATTTTTCAATTTCTATTGTTAAATTAAAGTGGGAGTACTCGAAGGATCGAATTTTAAGCAAAATTTAACAAGGACTGAATTAAGGCGAGAGTGTACCAAAAGTCACCAAAGCGCCTATAGCAGTGAAAGGGTTAACAATAAGGTACTTTTCTCTTCGTCGTTCCATTTTCTATAACCTAACTCATCCTCACCAGAGACCGGCGGAGTATGCATATGGCCACGAGGAAAAATGGTGTCTGGCACCAGCGGAATGCACGGAATGATGTACGCCCGAGGTCATCCGGAAGTCTACAACAGCTGGGCCAGAGGAGGAGCCATAGGTTGGTCCTACGACGAGATCGCGCACTACTTCGAGCGAGGAGAAAACCCCGCGGACCATCTGATGGTCTCGGACAAGCCTAGAACCGTCCCGATACCTGGTCCGATGAAGCTTCAGTATTACCTTCACAAACCGGCGTTCGCCGACGAAGTCCTGAAAGCCGCGGCTGAGTTAGGCTACAGAACGTCCAAGTTGAGAGAGTACACTCAGACAGGTTTCATGGTGGCTCCTATGACCACTGAGAACGGCATACGCGGCACAACCGCGAGGAATTACCTGAGACCAGTTCACGGAAGGCACAATTTGCGAGTCCTGATCAACGCCCAGGTGACGAAGATTCTGATGAATCACTGGCAGAGCAAAGCTTACGGCGTCGAGCTGATAGACAAAGACGGGTACAAGAGGATCGTGAAGGCTAACAAAGAGGTTATTCTAACAGCAGGAGCAGTTGGATCTCCTCATATTCTGTTGAACTCTGGAATAGGACCCAAGGAACATCTGACCAAATTGGGCATGCACGTGGTCAAAGACCTGCCGGTAGGAAAGAATCTGCATAATCACGTGTCGGTGGCCGTTCACTTCAGTATCAAGGACACTGCTTACGAAGCCATGACCATGGACAGCGTTAACGAATACCTGGAGACGAGAAGTGGTCCTTTGACCAGCACTGGATTAACCCAGGTCACCGCGTTCCTCGAAAGCAGCTACGCTGTCGCCGGAGTGCCTGATATTCAAGTGTTCTTCGATGGATTCTCGCCGAAGTGTCCAAGGACCGGGCTGGACTTCGAGTGTCTGAACGGTGCGCTTGCATTGTGCTCCGACAGGAGACAAATCGTGATGAGACCTACCGCTGTCACGGTGGCCAGTAGAGGATATATGAAACTGCGTTCCGGGGATCCTGTCGTGCCGCCGCTGATTTACCCGAATTATTTCGTCGATACCAAGGATTTGAAGGTGTTGGTCGAGGGTATCAAGAAGGCCATCGAGCTGACCAACACGCAGACTATGAAGAACTGGGACCTTCGGTTGGAACCTGTCATTCATCCCCTTTGTACCAAGTAAGCGGGTTTATGGTTGTGGTGCATTGGGCGTTTTAGAGAAGTGGAGCCAAGTTAGTTGAGGTGTAAAACTATGCATGTATGCAAAAGTATGCATATGCATTTTAAAGATCTAGTTTTTTTAGAATCTCAAAGACTATTTAAATATTTTTCTATGCGTTAATGCAGCTCTTTAGTATTGAGGAAAAAGTTTTCATTGGAATCGTTTGGAAGAGTGTAACATCCTTCAATTTTGCTTCGAATATTTACTACACTTCGTGTCCCAACTAAGTTCTTTCTAATTTCATGAAATACCGTGTACATAGTCTATCTAAATTTCACTCATCAATGGGAGCAGCAGTTAATTCTTATTACTCACAAATTTCTCAGTCTTAAAGTTATAACGACGATACTAATATAAAACTTCATATTTAACAAACTGACTGTCACACTGCTCAATTCTAATTAAAATGGAAGGGTTGATGACTAACATTAAGGGTGCAACAGTCTAAGCTATTTTATTCGGGTGAAAATAAGGTGTGAGTCAGATTTTAGATTAGGTTGGCCATCGCAGTATACGACAAAAATTTTTTGAGAATTTTTCGCACAATGGAAATAGTTCTAATTTCAAATCTCTCGACTTTTGGGTTCGAGGAACTCCCTTCCTTTTGGAGTCCTAGGATTGACACGTTCACTATCCACTGAGAGCCACATATGGCTCAGGACAGTTTGAACTCATCCACGTACACACACATTTTTATGATACAAACAGAAGTGAATGTTTGAAGTGTCATAAAAATAATGAAATTAACAGTGTCAGTTGAATGTCAGAAAAGTATCCTAAAAAAGCAGAGATAATTTGTCAATTTTCTTGGACGATTAAATTAAGTTAACTTTTTTCAGTTTTTTAAGTTAACTCTTCATTGGACAGTGAACGTGTTAATAAAAATAACCCGACGAGCAGAAAAATTCGACCGTGACCTCAAAATACATTCGAAATTTCCTCGAGAGTGAACCTGTTAAAAAATACTCCTACGAACCTCTATAATTAATATTCACGCAAATTTTGTCCGATTCAGCTACCACTTCGCCAGTGACGCGTACTGGGAATGCTACATAAGAACAGCAACTGGACCAGAGAATCACCAATCGGGTACCTGCAAAATGGGCGCGTACGACGACCCGACAGCCGTCGTGGATCCGGAACTTCGAGTGCGTGGAGTGACGAACATTCGAGTCGCGGACGCGTCCGTGTTCCCGATCGTGCCAAACGGTAACCCCATCGCCGCGATCATGATGACCGCTGAAAAAGCGGCCGACATGATCAGGCACACGTGGATGAAGATGTGAAACACCGTTCACCGATCACTGACGTACACTTCTTTAGAATGTTCAAATAAAGACTCTCTTCCTGTCGGCATAAAACCTCCGCACATCGTGTTTCTTTCACTCTCGTTTCACCTGTCGTATGGTACCGCCACGAGTGATTTAACTATGTAATTTCGATTTGATTAAAATTAGAAACGAAGGTTGAAAGTATTGTACGAGCAGTAGGTGGTTTCTTTGTGCAGAAATATGTAAGAAATGTAGAATGAGCATTGTTCATCCGAGGCTTAGCTTTTGAGGAAATCAGATTGGGATTTAACCCTACTGCGTTCTTCGTTTTGACTGTACACTTAAGACTTTTGGGTGAAAAAGGACCTAAGACCTTATGTGTAATAATTTTTCTTTCCAACGCGACACATGAACCTAGACGATAAACGTTTAAAATAATGTCAAGGAACGTAAACTTGATAACAGCAAAAATGACTAAAAATATAAAAAGGCGGTGGGTCAAAAGAGACCCGAAGACCGCTCTAGGGTTAAATTACATTTCTTCGCTGAAGATAGTATTATATGAGTCACTCAGAAGCGAAACTGATTAACTCCACTGTTTGGTGCTTAATTATTCATAAATCAAAGAAATTTAATAAATCTAATTCAACGGAGTTTGTCACTTTGGCTTCGGTAAAAATATACAGGGTGTTCGCGCTATTTGTTTCCAACGTTTTTCCTCTTGAGCTGCAAATTTGCGAGAAAAATAGAAGAGGACAAAGTTTCATTATTTTCTACACGCAACACGATGGCTTGAACAGATTTTTTCAATCTGCAATGGTTTCTGCGTAACGACGATACCATCAATTTTTGAAATTGATAGCTATAATTGTTTTAAAATTCAACGACCAGCAATAATCTCATTTTAAAACTCAATTTCGTGACAATGTTTGGTGTCGCATAATTAATAACACACTATTAGGATGTTATTTTTACGAGGGCACTTCAAATCGAAACAAATATTTAGAATCTAAATATCGTAATAATTTTCTAACGACTGTTCAAGTGTGCTTTACATTCGTTTAAATGTCCTAATACACTACGCCAGGAAATTGAAGGACCGCTAAATTTTGACCGAAAAGTTGTCGATATTTGAACGTATCATTTGGTATCATCTCGACTCGTTTTAAAGAGCGAAACCTATGACAAAATTCTATTCTACATTTCCTATTCAGTTTTGTACAAAGAATCACCTTCTGCTCGCTTGTACAATACTTTCAGCCGCACTGTGTGTGTGTGTACATCGAGATGAAATTAACTTTTGGCGAAGTTCTGAAAATTGCTTTCTGTTCAGTTGACGAAAGGTGCTCGCTGTTGGAAATTCGTTGTACTTTGAAATTTTCACTGATAATTATTACTAGATACGTGAAACTTTGAAGAATGTAACAAACATTGCAGATCTGTGTGCCATATACGACAGGGTGAATGACGCTTTTCGATTTCCAAGTGGCCAGTCTACGACTGTTATCCTGTGAGATATGTTATTCGATCACTGTCCAGCTTGAAAACAGATTTTTCCCAATTGCATTTCGACGGAATGGATTTTGTACTTGAAATATATTATTTATTTAATATTCCGTTTGTTTCATTTCATCTACTTATACTTCACGTTATTCGAACTTCGTCTATCACGGTAAACTTTATTTTTCTTTTCAACGTTCCCGAAATTTCTTCGTCATTTTGGAAAGCTTGCAAACAATCCAATGGTATTTTTCAAAAGTTGTTTTATGAATGGGAACAGCGTTAAATTACCAGTTGGAATTTTAGCAACGATTGTTGTTGTGTTTGCTGATAATGAGTAAAATTTGATATATAGTTGGGGCCACGATATAGCGAGGTCGTAAATTAAACTCTCAAGAATCGGCATCGATTGATGTTGCGGCACTCAAGGCCGTGTGTTGCAGTCTGTTTGAGGGTTCCAACAATAAACGAATGGTAGCATATGATTTGGTACTTCAAGTAGAAAATGGTATTTCATTTACAAATGGAAAATATGTTAATATTAAGCTACACAATCTTTTTGCACTTTCTATCTGTATATAACACGAGTAGATAAACTAAGATGCTAAAGACATCAATAAGACCTTTACCTGTAACCGTACTTCCAAAAGCGGCTTCCCCCAGAGGGAGAAACCCTAATTTGTCCTAGCTGCATGCAGTTTTCAGTAAATATATTAGAATCAGTTGACTTTCGCTGGATACAAGAATTCTTTGTACGGTCCTGACCATGGTTTCAAGTACTTATCTGCTCGTATCTCTGTCAATTTTCGGGTCCCGGCAGCTAAAACATGTTTACTTTGACGTCTGACCGATTTTACGACCTCGCTATATCGTGGCCCCGACTATACATACGTATTTAGATTGGAGCGTTTCTTTAACTTTAAAATGAGCCCAAGATCGAAGCATTAAAGCGGCGACACTTTGGCTAATTTAAAAACTTGAACGCTAAATATTTTAAAAATCGTGCCAGACAGAAAACTAGATGTTACATACATAGTTCCGTTTCTCAAGGGTATCAAGAAATCCTACGAGTTTGAAAAAAATCGGCGACTATGACCGCAACCTCTGCGATTTGACGTGGAAGGCTTGCAAGTACGTAACACCGTTATCGCGATTTTTCTCTCGAGAGTAAACAGTAATCACACCTGACGATATCAAATGAATCAGCCTGATATTCATATTGGTGTATGATATTACGTCATCCTGAAAGTTTCCGCGTTTTTAAACCGCTAATTTTGAAAGAAAGAAAAACATCATTTCATTGATATCGAACACTTTTATTTCAAATAATTTCCATAATGTTCGATACACTTTCGCCAACGTATTACAAGAGATTCGGATTTTTGTAACAAGTTGTGTAAGCACAACTTAAATGAATTTAACACAGGATAGGGTATTATCCAAAAATGTATTAAACTATAGTTCTAAGCGACTGCTAAGTGCTCCGGTGTCCGTCTCGCTCGACGGCTGTTTCCAGAGTGTCCTCTCCGCGTCGTCTTCCGCGTTGCTCCGAAAAACCGTTGGAGCCCCCTCGTTCGACTTTTCGGGGAAAGGGCTTAGTTTTGTTAGATTTATCAGTCAGTTAGATATAACGAAAATTAATCTAACGCCTTACTAGGAATCCGTTTAGCCTTACCATCTCTGTTTAGTAAAGATCTAAATGTTTATGATACGTGACAAAAGGCCCTTCGGTCCCAAGCGGGGTCGTAGGCAATATTAGGGCGTTGCGTAGGAGCATTCTCAGTCCGTAGACAGTGCTCTTACCACCAAGTAGAAAAGCGAACCTTCCTTGTATCTAATAAAAGTTTACAGTTTAAAATAAGGATGATTAATTATTTAACAACCGGTAACTCCCATAATCCAATAAGTTTATGAAACCTTCGGGTACCCGCGCGCTTTCTCTTCCTGGGTGACAATGTCCAGGCCGCCACTTCGCCGCGGGAATCTCGCATTTCTTACAGTTGGCAAAAGTGTATCGAACATTATGGAAATTATTTTCAATGCATCCTGAAAGTTTCCGCGTTTTTAAACCGCTAATTTTGAAAGAAAGAAAAACATCATTTCATTAATATCGAACACTTTTATTTCAAATAATTTGAAATAATTTGAACATTATGGAAATTATTTTCAATAAAAATGCTTCATTTCTGTGCTGTTTTTTTGTTTCAAAATGAACGGCTTGAAAACGCGGGAATTTTCAGAATGCAATAGTTATCGTGACGAAGACTCGGTACATCTACCTGAAGATTTTATCATATTATCATCGACCGTATCACCTTTCCTAATAATTTCTTACCTTTGTTCATACTTTTGGTAAAAATAATTTAGGAATACTCCTTACTAATGAAAAATTGCAAATGTATTAGGTGATCCCGTAAATTCGTGGCAAAAGCGAGAAATACTTGAAAAAAGTTGTGAAATGTGAAGACGCTTAGATTGATCTAAACGATAAAATTCGACATATTTACAATTTAAACGAGTGACATTGATCCTTTCAACAAATTTCAGCTGTTATACTCTTATTTTCTGACTGAAATAAGTTAGCTCAACCCCGTGATCCCTTGACAATGTTCACAATATAGGTTACGCTCGTTTTGAATACCGACTCGTCCATTTTGACAGAAGCAATACACGCGCTATCGATGACGAATTCGTTTCAAGAAGAACGTACTCGTGAATTTTCTATTCTGAAAACTTTACTTCGGTATAAACCAGTAAAAAAAGACAACGAAAAACGAAGCAATTTTACGAATATTATAACTATTTCTTAATATTGTAGCTGTTTTCTTTGCACACATTGTATACTATTTCACCTTTTGTTTCTCTACTTCTTCGTCCTTTTATCATACAATTTTTTCACAGTACAATTTTTGCATCCCAACAGTGAACACGGTGAAATATTTACGAGTCGAAGGCTAACGTGTGTTTCATACAGGTGGAATAAACATAAAACTTTTCCGCGGCAGTCGTATCGCATTAAACGATATTGTATTACTTGGAATACACGTTTTCCGTTTCATGTATCGTATACCGGTAAAAGGAGAGGAACGATGTAAAAACTAGGAAAAAATGATGGAACTAAAACGTAGCTCGGTGCAGCGTAACATATAACAAACAACAGAATAAAAACATTCTATTTGTTTTTCCAAGCTTCCAAAGTCCCTTTCAATTTTTCTTAGATGAACCTGCAATTCTTTTACACCCATCTTTTAACAGATGTTAAAATACCTTTTTCTCCGTCTGGACTAAAGAAACAGCGAAAAACGGTATTCTAACAATAAAAAAAAGGTGCAAATGTGACAGAAAGATCTAACAATAAGCAGTCACTTATTTGCCGTCTAGTGCAGTGACGGCGAACCTTCGACACGCCAAGACATTTTGGGTGACACGCGTCGTTTACGGACGAAACCGAGCAGATCACGAATAATCATCACACAAACCGTTAAGATTTATCAGTAAATTAGATATAACAAAAATTCATCTAAAGCCTTACTAGTGTCGTCGAATCACTTTAGACGGTGGATTTTACGAATTATCTTTGTTGTATTCCGCGGCTCGCGATTCCTTGCGTTGGTTTATTATATTCAATAGGTACGCGGTAGGAGAGCCTGATGGAAACTGGGGCGAAATAAGGGAGCTATTCTGCGCGTAGTACTATTCGACTTTATTAGACAGTTCGGTGACGTTCGGTGCGTGAAGACCACTAGACAAAAATCTGCTGTTTCGACGGAAAAGGTTTCTAGATATAGGTTCGGTAAGTACGAGAGTAGGGGTTGGTCTCAGAGGTCAATGTAGGGAGAGGCGGTGAGGTCTAGGTTCAGCGATGAGTAAAGGATGATGTGGAGGTCTAGGTTTCGGGGTGACTAACGTTAGGATGATGCGGATTTGTTTACAGTTAAGGAAAGGAGGCAGGATGACTAAAAATTTGCGAATATAAAGTGTACGGTCTAAACTGCCTTGTTATTCAATGCTGACTGCCTTTTTGTTCTTTTTCGAGGCTGCCTTTATATTGGGGTTTTTGGGAGTTGCGGGTGGGGGAATTTACGAATGCGTCTGTGGCGACCGCCACGGGGGGCCACGCACTTAGGCCTGGCGACTCTTGGCCATCGAGGCGAAGAATCGAGAGATGTTTTTCCAAACAACTCCGAGTTTCTTCGTCCTCGAGGACAAGAGTATTGCCTCGGCAATGCAGGCCCGCGCCCCACTTCCTGGGACTCTCCCAGGGAAAAGGGGCTACTTAAGGGAGCCCCGAAAAAGGCACGAGGCTTTTAGGTCGTAGACTCGCGCCGCCTGCACTTCAAAATTAGGTTAAACGTTATCGGATTCAAATAAATATATTTTTATTAAACAACTTGCCCGAGTAATTACTTTACACCACGTCACTACCAAACGTCCGTTAGGTAAGGACTCGATAATGATCAGGACTCGTTAGGACTGAGGGTTCGATGGTACGGGAGAAGAATTGCAGGGACAATGGTTAGGTAATGAACTCAAGGATTCGGTACAAAAGAAATGGGTAAAGTGCATCAGTTGGAGGATCTGCCGGAGAACTGTAGGAAAATCAAAAATTCTATCTTCGTCGCAAGAGAAACTCGAGATAGGACAAATTTAAGGAAATTGAGGAAAAGCAGCAGCTCGATGAGTAATTGAGAAACGTTAAAAGTAGGTCGCGAGAAATGTAGAAACAAGTCCAGCGAAAATTCGAAATGAGAGATCTCGTAGGCGTCTTTGAGCGCCGACGACACAAATGGAGTTTCGAAAACGACGTCGATGAATTTAGGATTAAGGTATTTCGCGAGAGAGCAGGGACACCTAATATCGGCGCGGCGTTTAATCTTGCCGTACGCTTCAGCGAGCAATTTCTCGCAGTGTCATTCAGAATGTGGTCCTCTTCGATATTTCTCGCTAATAAGTGGGGGGACCGTGGTTAACTGCTTTCCACCCCTGAACTGAGCTGGAAAAAGGGGGCTTCGAGTTATCAGCACTTCTACTTGCCAGTATTTACGAGTACAGTGATATTCTATCACACTGTCGCTATTCGAGCTCCCCTCGTATTATGTTAGTACTACTAGGACAGGAATTCGGTGGGGAAGTGGAAAAGGCGCAGGTAGTTGTCAAAACGGTACCTGGGATAAGGATCTGTACGCATGGGAGTCAAGGGACAAAGGGACGAGGATTCGACACTAGGAAGTATATATTACTTTTGTATACGTTCCGAGAAATCCGTTTAGCATTACCACCTCTGTTTAGTAAAGATCTAAATGTTTATGATACGTGACAAAAGGCCCTTCGGTTCAAAGCGGGGTCGTAGGCAATATTAGGGCGTTGCGTAGGAGCCCAGTATTTACGAGTACAGTGATATTCTATCACACTGTCGCTATTCGAGCTCCCCTCGTATTATGTTAGTACTACTAGGACAGGAATTCGGTGGGGAAGTGGAAAAGGCGCAGGTAGTTGTCAAAACGGTACCTGGGATAAGGATCTGTACGCATGGGAGTCAAGGGACAAAGGGACGAGGATTCGACACTAGGAAGTATATATTACTTTTGTATACGTTCCGAGAAATCCGTTTAGCTTTACCACCTCTGTTTAGTAAAGATCTAAATGTTTATGATACGTGACAAAAGGCCCTTCGGTCCAAAGCGGGGTCGTAGGCAATATTAGGGCGTTGCGTAGGAAAATTCTTAGTCTGTATACAATGCTCTTACCGTCAAGTAGAAAAGCGAACCTTCCTTGTGTCTAATAAAAGTTTACAGTTTAAAATAAGGATTGTTAATTATTTAACAACCGGTAACTCCCATAATCCAATACAAACAACAACGAAAAACAACGGTGTCTATCTTCTATCGACGAGGTTCAGAATCGTTAATTCGGAGCTGAGCCATAGCGAGTCCGTGATCGTACCAGGTCGTAACGCCCGCAACAATTATGGACACGGCACCCGAGTTAAGCTAGGTTTTTCCCCAATTTTGACACACCGAGCTCAAAAGGCTCGCCGTCACTGGTCTAGTGCATTACTGTCCGCCATTTTGAACGCACACTGTGAATCTGCGTAAGTTCGAAACTTATCAAAATCACGTTTTCCTGTTTATCTTTCTTCGCCGTATCATTTCTTCGAATAAGAAACAGACATTTTTTTATCATACTCGTTAAATTCGTCTTAATACCCGCTAACTCAAAGCCAGAGAAGATTATGGCTATACATAAAAGAAGTGAAGGCGATTTCGAAAGAAATTGCCTGGTAACTACTACTTGCGCGGTCGTTTACACGTGTGTGAGAATGTAAATCGTTCAATTTCATGGAACGAATGACTTATTGTGTTAACTGTAATTACTACGGCTCTTAAAGCACACTTTTCACCGTAATTTCGAAGAGACAAGAGTTTTACGAAGGATACGAGACTGTTGCATATTCAGTAATGCGTGAAAGTGTGTTATGATATGATAAAATATTAAAGTTATGTACGAGTGTAGTCTAGAGGTACACTCTCGTCCATAAGTATCCTGACACCTGGCAAGTTCAGATAAAAGGCGTACGAACGGTACAACAATGCAATTATTTCTTAACAAAATTGGTGTCAATTGAAAGATCTGTAGTATATAATAAACAAGATTTTTACCACTGAATAATGTAAAATACTTCGTAAAATACAATCGCGGCAATCTTTAAACTTTCTGCCTGAATTTCGCTCCAGCTTCATTGCAGTTGCGCCCACACCACTTTTTCCGATCTTGGCCACTTAATTTTACTTTGTTTATCTAACTCGTCCCGCAATTTTTGATGGGATTGAAATCCGGCGATTGTTTTAACAGGGAAAATCACTGCATGATTTTAACGTCACTGTCAGTTTCGAATTCCCTTAAATAACGAATGTACGCTTTAGCACCGTGTTTGAGGTTACTGTCACGCGCGAAAACAAAATGGCGTCCAATAAGTTTCTTTCCCGATGGCACAGCGTGGCCTTTCAAAATGTCCAAATATTGCTCTTCACGCGTTGTACCTTCTACTTTTACCAAATCACCGACATTATTGCCACGAAAACAATTCCACTTGTATTTGTCTCGTGTTTAGCAGTCTTAAGCGGCACAGAATTCTACCAAACTCTAGCTCTAGTCAAATAACAAACGTGTTAAATTGTATCGTGTTATGAAGGAGAGAGATAAAATCATCTAACGCGATATTCTTCATTTGCACTTTTCTCTGTTTCTTCAAATTCTCAAATTGCTCATCGATACGAACGATTTCGCGCCATTTTTACTACAGCAATATTTTTACATTATTTACCGGCACGAATCTTACGTATTACGCAAAACAGTTCTTCCACGATCACAGACCTTTCAATTAGTACCAATTTTCTTAAGAAATAATTGTATTATCGTATCGTTAATACGCCCTTTACCAGAATTTCCTAGGTGTCCGGATACTTATGGACGGGAGTGTACATTTTAGCTGTATTTCCCATTTCAGATTAATATTTCTTCCAACAATATTCCGGTGTTTGCGTTGGGGTAACAAGTTATTGTTCCTAATGCAAGGATAATTCGTTACAAACGTAAATTAACGATCGTTCTCAAGGAGAAAATGTGAGAAAACAGACTTTGTAAAGTTCGTGTTCGGAACGTCATTTGACGTTTGCCAGCAATTTTTCGGGCGATTAGTTGTTACTTAGGTCGATAATGATTCGCAAAAACACATTGTATGCACGGCTACAAGGAAACAAGGTTATGTAAAGAAGAGGTGAACGAGATATACACGTCACACGTATCTCGTCACCCTTCTAGCAAAAACCAATACTTTAGACGTACATATGAGTCAGTTATTCGAGAGAACGTGCCGAGAAGTGTCGAATCGCAGTGCAGTTTTGGTTATCGTTATCTTCACCCGCTTGCCGAAATATCAATCGGTTAGTCCAATCTATTCCATTTGCTGAACTTTTAACCTTCTGGTTGTAAAAATTCGTTCGTGTTGTTTTTCTTTTTTCTTTTTTTTTTAATCTATTTAACAATTTGCCGGTGTAGTTAACTTGGTTAGCTAAGTTATTCGCGATTTAGTATTTGCATGAACTAAAATAGAGTATTTAGCATATTTGTTAAATTTAAAACAGAATATTTAGCATATTTATTAAATTTAAAATAGAATATTCACAATATCTATTAGATTTAAAATTTGAAATATTTACTAAATTTACAATTTAAAATATTTACTAAATTCAAAATTTAAAAGATTTATTGAATTAAAAAACGTATTAAAATATCATCACTTTTATCGTTAACTGGGTACAGTAAGTAAGACTTGAGAAATGGTTTTATTAAACTGATTTCGAAAATATAAAACACAATATATCACGACGGATTTATCTTGTTGATATTAGATAACATTGAATAAGAATAAATTGTTTATCTTATGACGATTTCATTGAGATTTTTCCGAGGCTTTCACTGCCTGGACTGATCGAGTTGTCAATCGAGGCTTCCGCGTTTCAGCTGTGCCTAATTTTGGCAGCTGAATTCATCAGAGTTCGAAAAAGCACAGTGATAATGTGTCATTTCGGTTTGTATTTATGTGCGAGCCGTGTTCACGCGACGGATCATTGGCTACCGATCAGCTGTTTTTAATTGGTGAGTTGAACGATTGAAAGAAAAAACGCGAAGAATGTGTTCGAAAACAATTGGACACGACTGAAACCCGGAAGCCTCGAATATCGATTGAAAGGGCTAAAACAGGTAAAGCTTGGGAATTTTTTTCACAGGTAACTACTGAATGAAAAGTTTCAATTTTTTCAGAGGATACGAACGTAACTTTCAGCTGTTTTCTCCAATTATTAGAAAGTGAAAATGTTAGAAAATGGAGGAGTTATTGCGAAACGTCTTCTGTTAGAACATCGATTGTTTTGTGTCATCGTTGGAAAGGATTAGAACGTCTGAAATAAAAAATTCTTGGTGATTTATGTACAAAGACGTATTAACTACAACGTAGCATAAGACTTTTCAAAAATTTTCAGTATTATAGAAATGGTGGCAGTTTGAAGAGGAAAAACTTCTCTTTACCAAAAAGTCAACTTTGAACGTTTCTAAAAAATTGAATAATTGACATATCGAAAAAATTGAACGCTGCACTGTAGGTAATGCATTTTTATTTATAAATGAAAAAGAACTTTTTTGTTTCAATCGGTCTAATTCTTATCGGCAATAGCAGTCAGCAATCGATGCTCTAGCAAAAGAGGTTTCGCAATAACTCCTCCATTTTGTAACATTTCTACTTTTCAAAAATTCAAGAAAGAAGCTAAAAGTTACATTTACATTCCCTGAAAAAATTGAAACTATTCATTCGGTAGTTTCCTACGAAAAAATTTTCAAACTTCATCTATTTTCAGG
Source organism: Habropoda laboriosa (assembly GCF_001263275.1). Lineage (NCBI taxonomy): Eukaryota > Metazoa > Arthropoda > Insecta > Hymenoptera > Apidae > Habropoda > Habropoda laboriosa. The sequence goes on along the minus strand of NW_017100137.1, from coordinate 1,335,610 downwards.
CGCCTCAGAGTGATGTATTTTCTTAAACAATTCCACTGTTCAGCTAGAAGTGAAAAAAAAAATCATGCAAGGCACTGTGAATATTTAAGACTTACTTTTCATTCGCAAATTGTCCGAAATGTAAAATGAAACTAAATATTCCACGTACCCATAAACATTCTCGTTTAAAATTTTCATATATTTTTCCATCTTTTCGTTGCAGTCAAATCGTTAGTTCCGATAGAAAAATCACGCAATGGACTCGTGTATGGCAACAAGTAGCGCTGCCGCGCTATCTTCGATGCCAACCTCTATTTTCTCTCAATTGTTGCACGTGCTCCTAGTATCCCAATGTACTTTGAGTACAAACGAAGATTATCCGGTGGATCGTACAGAGGAGATTTTAGCCTCGCAAAAAGAATTCGATTTCGTGATCGTCGGAGCTGGAACAGCGGGAACCATTCTAGCTCACAGATTAACGGAAGTGCCCGACTGGAACGTTCTACTGATAGAGGCTGGGGAGGATCCGATTCCAGAAAGCGACGTTCCTGGTCTCATGTTGCTTCTCTTTGGTGATTTTCAGGATTACGCTTACAAGGTACGGCAAATTGTTTCACAAACGTAACAGTAATTTAATTCAGTTGCTGATTATACTTTGGTACAGTTACGAGAAGTGCATTGTTACACACTTTGATCATTTCCCAACGAATTATAATCATTTTTGACATGTTAAATTCACTTAAACTTGACTTAAAGCGCCGCAATATTTACGAGTTTTGTAGAAATGAAATAGAGTTTTACAAAATAAAATAAAATAACTCTTGTAAAACATGAAATTTCTGTTCAAAAGTTTGACATAGTGCTTATTACAGGCACAGCGACGATTTTCAATGATATAAATATTCAACCACTTGCCGTTCAAGAGATATATCTTTTTCTGCACAAACATGTAAAAATGCATTTAGGCGGGCCCGGCGCTTAATCGCTAGTCCACATATTGCGCCTTAAGGCGGGTCCGGCGCTTAACCCTTGTGTCAATAACCTTGTGATAAACTTCAGGCAAACGTGCGAAATAACGACGATCTGGCCGGATATTTCACTCTTTTACCTGGAAGATCAAATATTTTAAGTGAGAATCATGCAAAAGAGTACCCGGTTATTGACATTAGGGTTAAAGCGTTAATACTTAGCAACACCATGAAGTTAACACCATGAAAAATTCCCTGCATTTCACCAACTCCAAACTCTAACATCAAAGCATCAATACTCCAGCTCTAGCTGTCACAGACACCCTACTGATCAATCGTTTCTCCATCAAGGCTGAAGCCCAAGTGGGCGTCTGCCAAGGTATCAACAACAAACGATGCAGATGGTCGAAAGGCAAGGCTCTTGGAGGCAGTTCAGTGATCAATGCCATGCTACACGTATTCGGTAACGACAGAGACTACAACGACTGGGCTAACTTAGGCAACGAAGGCTGGAGCTACGAAGAACTGCTCCCCTACTTCAGAAAACCCCTAAACTGTCCACCTGATCACTCAGCTAAATGGGGCAGCAAACACTGCGGAACCGGAGGACCGATGAACGTCAGAAGCTACAATTACTCCATGACGAACATTCAAGACATCATCCTCGACGCTGTACGAGAATTAGGCCTGAACGTCCTGGAGCCTCTCATAGGCGATCGTTTCGTCGGTTACGGAAGAGCACTGGGCACCATCGACAATGCGCGACGCGTGAACGCCGCGAAGGCGTTCCTGTCGCCCATCAAAGAGCGCAAGAACCTGCACGTGATGAAGTCGAGCAGAGTCGACAGAATCCTGACGGAGAACGCTCGGGCAACCGGCGTTCGTGTCACCTTGAAAGACGGCCGATCGATCGACATCAAAGCGACCAAGGAGGTGATCCTCTCCGCAGGAAGCATCGCTAGCCCTCAGTTACTCATGCTTTCCGGTATAGGACCCAGGCAACACCTAGAAGAAATGGGAATACCGGTGCTGGCTGATCTACCGGTCGGCAAGAATCTCCAGGATCACGTTATCTGGGTAGGGATGCACATAGGCTACGTGAACGAGTCGGTGACACCTCCTCTGTCGACGTACGCGTTGGACATAACCTACGAGTACCTGGTGCACAATTCCGGAGAACTGGCCACGGTTGGAATCGATCTCCTCGGTTTCGTCAACGTCAACGATCCTAGCTCCAAGTATCCGGACGTTCAGCTGGATTTCGGCCACTTCCCGCGCTGGAACTTGCTCAAAGTAGGAACTCTGTTGAAAGCTTTCGACGCCTCCGACGAACTGATACAAGCGGTATACAAGGAGATCATGGAGGTGGATTTGATCATTCCTTGTACAGTTCTGCTGAATCCTAAGAGTCGAGGAAAGGTAGAGCTGCGTAGCAGCGACCCGGCTGATCCTGTGAAGATTTACGGGAATTATTTCACCGAGAAGGAGGATCTGAGGACGTTGTTGAAGTCTGTGGATCAGATTAAGTCTCTGTTGAACACCGAAACGATGAAGAAGTACGGTATGCGGTTGCAGCACTTTGATATCCCTGGATGTAGACATACGAAGCCTGATTCTGACGAATATTGGGAGTGCAATGTTAGACACATAGCTAGTTCGCTGTTTCACGCTGTTGGTACGGCTAGAATGGGACCAAACGGCGATCCCATGGCTGTCGTGGATCCGAGATTAAGGGTGCACGGTGTTGAGAGGTTAAGAGTGATCGACGCGTCGATCATGCCGAAGATTGTCAGTGGGAACACTAATTCTCCGACCATGATGATCGCGGAGAAGGGAGCGGATATGGTCAAGGAAGATTGGAAGATTAAGGTTCGTGAGGAACTCTAGGAGCTTAGATTGGATAGATCTCTAGTTATCGATCGAGTAACTCTTATGGTAAATGATATTTCGCTCGTATATTGTGTTTTGAAGAATTTTGTTAGATAACTGAAATTTTATTTTATTGTACATCGCTAGTGATAATTTTAATTTCTTATCCTGTCAGGATAATTCGGTGTCCTTTCCGTAAACTTCACTGTTCGTGTACAAAAAATGAAACGCAATTTTAATATTCGAATTGATCTCTATTATTTGGGATGAATTTTTTCCATTTATCGGGTGAATCTTGAGAATTCACTTTCTGAAAAAGTATGGTGGTTCTGAGTCGATAAATTTGTCAAGACTTCGTGGAAAAGGCACCGAATTAATTTGTATACTTAATACTTCTATTAACTTTCGCATACACTGTGTTTTTTTCAAAAAATAATGTATCTTCCAGTCAAAAATAATTTCGATTTTTGACGATTAACTAGTTTCATTACTCGAAATTCATAAAAATCTTTATAAAAGTCTCTGAATGGAAGAATTCTTCAAAGGCTGCTTTCACAGTGTCTTCACTTCCAAATAATTTATTTCTTAAAAAACTTGTACTTCATTTGCATTCTCGCTGCTACATAGTAACACTCCACCGCACTATTCTCTCGTTTCGCAATTCCCCGAACGCACTTACTCTCCGCCACATTTTTACCAACCGAGTCGGTAACAGAAACGTGAAAAAAGAATAGAATGCAAATTTACGATTTACTCGACCTAGTTTTTCAACCGTGTCTCTCTCTCACTCTCCGAAGAAGCGTTGTTTGCTGTCTAATTGAATAAGAAACCTCGTCGAATTTTACGACGCGTCGAACGTGGATTTATCAAGGAGAGATGAACAAGCGTGGTGGCGTTTCGCAACGATTTTTGCGACGGAGTTTGTGGAAAGCGAAAGTGTAATGGTATGCGAACGTTCGATGCGAGAAAATGCGTTCAGAGGTTGTAAAATAGAGAAAACGCGATGAATAACAGGAAGTAAAACGTATCAAAGTGTGGAAGGAGAGTGGACGATAGATTGTTGCGTTATTGCAGCTAGATTATAGATCCTAGAGACTAGATCTGTCGAATAAGAATAGAGTGTAGAGGCTTCAGGAGGTGAGTAGGGATTCCTTAATGGTACACGATCCTTTCTAATCTTAGTAAACGTATGTAAGTGCTCGAATAGCGAATCTAGATTGCACTTGCGTTCTCATGTCACTGGACACTTATTAATCTCGAATAAAATGGCTATTGTAACGCACCGTTTGGATCATTTTTATTTGGAAAGTTGGTGTAGTTAGAGATACTTTATTTCGTTCGAAGTTTCATCGAAGTTTATTCAAGGATATATTGATTAACCAGATATTCCCAAATTTGGATTGAACAATAGGGAAGAACGTCATTTTATTTAGAAGTTTAACGCACGTTAAGAATTTTATCATTCGAAATAGACGATTTTCAGTGAAATTAAATAATACTAATGTGATTATTAAAATTGAACAAAAATTTAGAAATTCCTAATTTCACCGCGTGAAATTTATTTCATAAAAATAACAAATTTGTGTGCTAATGTAATTATTAAAATTGAACAAAAATTTAGAAATTCCTAACTTCACCGCGTGAAATTTATTTCCTGAAAATAACAAATTTGTGTGCTAATGTAATTATTAAAATTGAACAAAAATTTAGAAATTCATAATTTCACCGCGTGAAATTTATTTCATAAAAATAACAAATTTGTGTGCTAATGTAATTATTAAAATTGAACAAAAATTTAGAAATTCCTAATTTCACCGCGTGAAATTTATTTCCTGAAAATAACAAATTTCTTCTTCTTCTGAACGTATTATACTACGTGCCCAACTGTTTACATATGTATGAGTTATTGTGTTAAGTGTAATTACTGTGGCTTTCAAAACACACTTTTCACTGTAATTTCGAAGGAACTAGATTTTTACGAAAGTATGTTACGATATAATAGAATATTAAAGTTATGCATGAGTGTGGTCTAGAGGTACACATCATGCAAATTATATTTGTTCTTAAGATGTAGGAAGATTGATTCATTTGGAATGCGAATTGATGTGACATTAATTGACAGCGATTTGTTTGGCACACTTTGCTTGCATTTTTTTTTTTAATACTGCGGATTACTTTTAACGTTGCTTCGAAATAACCAGCATTGGAAACATGTTTATACACTTAAATATTATAATGTTGTAAATAAGAAAAAATCTATGTAAATTTGACTTCATTCTATTATCGTAAGTAGAAGTAGACGAATTATACAAATCTTGCACAGATCCTACAAATCTTCAAAAAACAACCACTTTTCTGTACAACAGACACTTCAACTATAATTCAAACAACCTAAAATAATTTACAAACAAATCAAATAGAAATATATTAACAGAAGTGAAATTATTATTTTGCACAGATCCTACAAATTTCCAAAAAACAACCACTTTTCTATGCAACACAAACTCCAACTACACTTCAAATTTACAAATAAATCTAAAATAAAACGAAACAGGTAAAATACTTTAACAAATGTGAAATTACTATTTTGTACAGGTCCAAGAAATTTCCAAAAAACAACCACTTTTCTATACAACAGACACTTCAACTATAATTCAAACAACCTAAAATAGAAATATATTAACAAAAGTGAAGTTATTATTTTGTGCAGATCCTACAAATTTCCAAAAAACAACCACTTTTCTATACAACAGACACTTCAACTATAATTCAAATTTACAAATAAATCTAAAATAAAACGAAACAGGTAAATACGTTAACAAATGTGAAATTACTATTTTGCACAGGTCCAAGAAATTCTCAGACAACCACTTTTCTATACAACATGCAAATTTCAAATGAAATTCAGTTCAAATTTATACGCACCTAATTTTTAATTCCTCTACTGTAAACACGATTTCTTAATACAGCGCTTTTTCCCATTAATCCCATTAATCATTTCACCCACACTGCGTTTATTCTAAATTAATTCACTTATTTCACTTCATCGCTAACTTTCCCTAAATTTTCCACTAATCTAGACCCCAATAAATGCGAAAATTTTCCAAAAATGTTTGCTAATTCACACCCCAGAAAGAATGTCGAGAATCTGATTTAATCGAGTTCGCAAGTCTGAAATTGAGCCACTGTGAAATACAATATCGCAAAATTTCCAACATCGAAAGCACGTTCATCAAATCGCGGCAAAAAAGTACAAGGAAACAGGGGGGCGGTCGCAAGAAACAACGGCACCAGTTACCGTTCCTTCGAGTTCCAGGCAGAGCGACCACGTCGTCGCTTTCCTTCTCCAAATCGATTGTCAATGGTCCGCGATATCTGTGACAAAGATCCGCGACCCTTTCCGCGGACTAGAATCGGACCATTTCTGCGCCGACGTCTGACCAAGTCGTTGGATGCAACAGTTTCCTTATACGGCAGTTAAAAGTGGCGTTTCACGTTTACATTTCACCGATGTACCTAACAACGCTCGGTAAATTCAATTTACCCGCGTGAATTGTTTGTAGAAAATTGAAGTGACGTTAATTGGTAACAAGTGAAACGATAAAGATATTGCTCATATTTTTAGTCGTTTTTTCCTGTTTATTTTTGAGTTTCTGGAGAATCGTTGTGAAGTTGTGTAGCTGATTTTCTGGGACCTGGTAAGAAAAAAATCCCCTTTTGTATACAAATGTAATATTGGGGTGAGAAAATGTGGAACAGTGAGTAATTTGAACGTAGAAATTTAACGTATAGGATAACGCGTACGTTAATTGTTCAATATATCGAGAATTGTAATCAGTTTTAATTATTTCGATGTTGAATTTTGTGAATCCTAGGGACCTTCGAATCTGTGTTAAAATTTGTTATTATTAGGGACTATCTTACGCTAGTGAACGAAATGAAGTTAATTTGAAAAGTGTCAAATGAAAGCCTTCATGCAACGAATGATTTTATTCGTTTGAGTTAAATAAGCAATAAAGTAAACAATGAAATTGAATAAAATAAGCAATTATTGTTTGAAACGCTTTTTTAATATTAATTTCACTAAAATTAATATTAAATATTATTGGAGAAATTAATTTAATGCTAAATATAATTTAGTATAATTTTTGGAGAAATTAATATTAAATTAATTATAATTTTTGGCGAAATGACTGGAGAAATTAATTTAATATTAATTTCTCCAAAAATGATACTTAAAACTATGACAATATTTCTGAATATTCGTTATCACACATGTCACGTAAGATAAATCGGTTTCTCAGCAAAAATTTGCATTGCAAAGTTAGACATTACTCACTGTCGTTGATGGGTTGAAAATGCCTCTATTTAGAGAACAAATCTTAACCATCTCTTATAATGGCTTCACCCCCATGTATAGTACGCGGAGGTGATACAATGAACCCTTTGTGGCTTAAGTGGCATGACATTCGAATCCCTTCTTTCCGTTGCTGAACACAATAGAGCCCGGTACAGGGTAAAAACGGAATGAAAGAGAAACAGAGAAAGCACCCTTATTTGTTTGATCACTCTTCCTCTCCTTCTTCTTTGATTCCGCTTAATTATATATCGTTCATTATCACGAGTAATTCTGCCAATTACGAATGTTCAAAATTTCTAAATATCGCAGAAAACTTTTCGAAACCACAGAATTAAAATAATATTTCTTAATTTGTCAATTTAAGTTTGTACCTCTGTAAAACATTTCATGCAAACAGATAAGAATCGATATGT